>NC_084931.1:602500-785000 GCF_958298935.1 Phragmites australis | reverse complement strand
GTCTCAAATTTTTTTAGAATTTGCGATAATTTGGTGAAATTAATTTGAATTGTTGCCAAAAATCCAAAAAAATTCAAAATCATCGTCCTGTTGTCTTGAAGAAATCTTGGTGAATTTTTGCATCATTGTTCTATCTTGTTTTATTATTTGATTACTTTTAATTCTGAATATTTGAATTTTTTTAGTGCAATTCGACATTAATCATGAACGCCGATGATCATGATAATACGTTCATCGATCATGATTTTTTTCTTCAAAGACTCATAGAAGACTACGACCCCTTTGATAGCAGTGCTGCAGGTGAAGAACCTGAAGGTGAACCTCCAATTGGTTCACATGTAGCAGTACCTCCATCGTCAGGCTCTACAAGTGCGCACACATTAGCAAGCACCGGCTTTAAAAGATCCAGAGCCGATACTTCCAAAGTTTGGCAAGACTTTGAAAGTTTCTACAAAAAAGAAGATGGGGTAAGTGTCAGGTATGCTATGTGTTATATTTATAAACATGAATTATCTGCAAATCCCTCAAGTGAAACGGAATACTTGAAGAGGCACGCCACAAGTTGCAAGTGAAAGAGTAGAGCAAATATGAAGCAGACGGTGTTGCAGTATAACCCTGACAACTCTATTCATCATTGGGAGTATGACTCCGCCAATGCTCAAAAAGAGCTATGCCGCTTCATTGCAAGAGCGGATCTACTACTCAACATCGGTGAGTCTATTGCATTTGAAGATTACATTAAGTAAGCTCATAATTCTAGGTTCACGTATGTTTCTAGACAGACAACTAGTAGGGATATGGTAAATTACTACGATACGTGTAGTAGTAAGCTTAAAAAAATATTGCAAACATGTATATTTTCAGTTGCTTTGATCTCGGACATATGAGCAAGTAGGGCTATAGATGATTATCTTAGTGTGGTTGCTCATTTTGTTAATAATGATTGGGAATTAGAAAAGAGAATAATAGATTTTTGGTTGATTGACAACACGTATATGGTGAAAATATTGTTGAAAAATATCTCAAGTAGTTGAAGACTTTGGTCTTATGATTAAAATATTTTCTATCACTTTAGATAATACCGGTGCAAATTCTAGAGCAATAGATATTCTTACTCCATTATTTAGTACATATGCTAAATCTTTCTTATCACATGTTATATTATCAATCTTATAGTAAATTTTGGTTTGAAAATGTTATCGTAATACCTAGACGATTTTAGTACTGTAATATATTTTATGAACTCATCTAGCCAACAAATTACAGCATATAAACAGTACTGTATTGCAATATGTGTTCGTCCACGTAAGTTTACTGTGGACATACCAGTAAGATGGAACTCTATTTTCTTGATGCTCAAAAATATTATATCATATAAGAGCACATTTGGTGTGTTTATTTAAACACATTATCATCAACAAGTGGTCAAACTTTACTAACAGAAGTGCATTGGTATATTACCGAAAAGATACTAGAGTTTTTTTAATTTTTTATGATTCAACTGTGAGTTTATCAGGAGTTTATTATACAACATCTTGTTTAGTAGTGCATAATATTGTTGAAATTGCTACTCATTTAAACAGTTATGAAAATAAAAATCTTCAAAGAGATTGTGTAGTTCCTATAAAATCTAAATTCTTAAAGTATTAGAAAGAAATCCCTTTGTTGTACACTTTTGGCTATATTTTAGATCCTAGAGCTATTGCATCTTTCTGTAGAGTTCTTGCAATTTTAGTTGATGCTCTTGGCTATGATTATTCTAATTATTATACTAATGTTTATTCTAAGTTATTCAAAATTTATAGTAAATATGAAACAAAGTATGACGGAGTTTGCCTGCAACGACCTCCACTAGCACTCCCAATAAGTAAGAAGATGACAACGTGGGGAAAAATATTTGGTGCAGGTTCTTCATCAAGAAGTTCAGACTATTCGTCACGATCGTCTACGAGCGTCGGAATTCCAACATCCGGAGGGGAGTTAACTACCTTCATCGACAGCGATGTTATCAGCCATAAACAAGAAAACTTCAACATACTACAATGATGGAATGAACACAAGATGAATTATTCAGTGCTTTCACTGTTAGCACAAGATTTATTAACGGTTCCCATATCTACAGTTTCTTCTGAAACTGTATTCAGTCTTACTGGAAGGATAATCGAAGAGAAGAACAAATCTGTTAAGTGAGATGGTTGAAATACTCACTGTAGTAAAAGATTGGGAACAAGCTAAAGTATGAATGCAACATAATACAGAGAGCACTGACCTTGAAGATTCGTTCTAAAATTTATATCTAGATGTAGATGAGAACGTATAATTTCTAATTTTTTAAGTTATGTTGTCCTTTTTTCCCTTTGCTAGAAAGGTTTTTAATAAGGCAACCTATCAAAAGCTTATTTTTAAAATTAATTATGTGTCCCTATTATTTCTAAGTTTTTTATTTTATTGATGATTTTTCTTTACTTTTTTAACAACGACCCGCCACCCACCTCTCATCTTGACCTATAAATATCATCTCAAACTCTATGTGATACCATCGGCCACCTATCACTCTTTTTCTACTTACCAGCCAGTAGCCACTTGCCCACTTTAAGAAATCGATTTCATATTTTCATTCATGTATCAAAACGCCTAGAACTCGCATGCATGGTCATGGGTGTGGTAATATTTTGAAAAGAACTTTAGAGAAATTAACGGGGAACAGATAAGATTTGCTAAGTGTAGTATATACAGTCATAAATGAGGTGTCAGATCTTCAAATGTAACAGGACACTTGAGAAAACATATTAAATATTGCAAGCAAAATTCTATGATTTCTAATAAAATCATGTAATTTTCGGGTATAGCCATAGGTTATACTCTTTTTTCCGTCTAGTAGAAAGGTTTTTAACGAGATAACCAATCAATAAAGCTCTTATTTATTTATTTTTATATTTTTTGGAATTTTGTAGCTATTATTTTTTATTTTTTTCTATTTTCGTAGCGTTGTCGGGCCGAGCGTGCCTCCACTGTGCCCGTCGGCCTGGCCATGCTGCCGGGCTACCACCGTGCTCGTTGGGCCCCGCCATGTCATAATCGTGCCCAGACTGGCTCAGCACGGTATGGTGAAAAATAGGTCGTGCCGTGGATCGAGGGTGTGACACGTAGGCTAGCACGATACGACCTGTTACAGTAGTCAGGCCTATCGGACCATACAGAGTGGCTTATTTGGTCATCTCTGATGCCTCTATTATCACTGTCAGATTATAGCTAGAATCGAAAATGATAGTGAACAGGTAGTGATAGTATTATTGTTGGTTTTTTAATTAAATTAGAAGCAATATTTAATTATCACTGTAGATTTTTTTTAAAAATAAATAATAATATTTTATTACTGCTAGTTATTTTTAAATTGATAGTGAAAAAAAATTATGGCTGATTCTGTAAGAGTGTGACGAACCGCAAAAACAGGCGGTACTAATCTTATTTTTACCTTTCCGATGCATCTTTTATCATAGTTTATTATATTGACTGTGATGCTTGATGAGGTAAGATGAGCACATCTGTTGACAAACGCAAAGCATCCTTAATTTTCTAATACAAGAACACTGTGAGCTCGGAGTTCAGTTCTTGCCAAACAAATATGATTGCGCTAGTGAAATCAGAGATTCCGTCTATATGTTTATTTCTCTGTCATCTCCTACTAGGAGAACTAGTAGATCGTGAATTTAATTTAGGAAGTGGTGGTCATGCGGGCAATCACCTCTTGCTAAAAAACAAGAGCTGCAAGAAGCAAAATTCCAGTGCAACTCTAGCAAGTGTGATATACTCATGACAGTAGTATATATGTGGAGAACTGCAGCTGCTTTATTTGCTTGCCAAGTCAGCAAGCGGAGACACAAAATCTATTTAATCCATGTCTGATGTGTTCTTGGTTGTTGCAGCAAGCATAGAACAGCAAGTTGCGATTATCAATTCGTTTGCTCGCCTCAGGGATCAATTATGCGTGTAGAATTATGGATCAACGAAAGGAAACTTGACCTTCAAAACTGAACTGAAGCTAGCAGTACTTGAGATACAATCGCCGGTGTAAATCTGTGTTCTTCGCACGTAGGTTTCAGATGAATTTAACTACGACTTAAGTAGCTTTAGTTTCCTTCATCGTTCGTGTATGTGAACTTTGCTACTTTGCTTGCTTGACACAACTGAAAAGCTAGCATCTATGATAATATGCTAATGCTCGGACTTTGTGAGAAGTTTGGGTGAGAAATTTCATGTGAAACTCTCTCCAATCATAGGAAGTAGCAAATCTGCAAATGAAGACAGGCCTCCATACATGTTTATTTCCGTCGCCGTTCTTTGCTGACGTGCTAGCTTGCAGAAAAAGAGATGGAGCAGTCAGCAAAATCATGCAGTTGGCTCACCACTCATACGCGTGGTGTCCAACCTTCCATTGAACTGACCCAAACCCTAAAGGCAACTTGCCAATAATATGCATGTACTTGGGAGTAGATTATGCGTTGATTTGCGTACCTGCGCTGTGCATGACCTTAATTCGACTCATCTACAGATCCAAGAATCTTTGTAGTATAAGATAGCCTCTAGCACACGTCTATGTATAAATATAATATCTTATTATTAGCTTAATACTCCCTTCGATCATAAATACTTATCATTTTTTTATTTTTCACGATATTTGATGTACAAATTTGATCCTTATTTTTTATTAGAATATAGTTATAATATCTAATAAAAATATTTTTTTAAGATAAATCTACACGTGTGATTTTTATGTTTTCAAACTAAATATTTTGGAATTTATTGGCGGTCAAAATTTTAAAAATTTGATCAAATCTTGATCAAAGCGATAAGTATTTATGATCAAAGAGAGTATAGATCTATTTTATATATTAGAGTACCCATTTCCACTGAGCAATAGGGGAGATCAAGCAAATCGAGTTAAATCATACCGGGAGGAGGACGCAGATGGCACTTGCAGCTAGCATAGCATTTCTTGGTTGGGTGAGAGCAGCAACCACCGGTGGCGATGGCGCTAGGAGCAGGGTTCAAAAATGCTATCGCATACCTCGAATATCGATGCTTATCGGTTGGTTCGCTAGCACTCGCATTTCAAAAACCGCCACTTATCGGTCGAATTTGAACTCAAATTCAAAAAATTCAAAAAAAATACAAAATCCAGTCAAATTCTCACCAAATTCTTCAAATTTTGATTGATATTCGTGATATTCAAAGAATTCGCTGGGAAATGTATTTCGGTGCTGCACCGCATTTATAAACCCTGGCTGTGAGCCATAGAGGGCCTGACGAATCCGACCCAAGAGAGGAGAGAGATTGAAGAACTACTTATAGGCCGTTGCAAAGAGCAGCCCATCCTATGGCTTCCGGCCCATATGAACGGGCGCTCGGCAGGCCTGCCAAAAGCCTCCTTCTGGGCCAGACAAATCAAATGTACACTATATATATATATAAGCCCGAGCAAACAAAAATCATCCTCCATCACAAATACCAGAATCTGAATCAGAAAAAAACAAAACAATCCAATTTTTTTTTTTGTTCTAACCATGTAAGACTTCCTAACAAAAAATTGTTATGTGTATCGACTTGCATATGTCAGTCATATGTGCGCCGCTGCCAGAGCACTTCCAAGCTTTAAAAAAATGCACTCACTGATGGCTCACGCACTACACCTGACACCTGCTTCTGCAAACACAAAACAAGAATGAGAAGAGAGAGAGAGAGAGAGAGAGAGAGAGAGAGAGAGAGAGAGAGCATGTATACGCAGGAGATGGATGTTTCAGATGGGCACAGCAAGGTGATGAAATCAAACTCCCCCAACCAATTCCGATCTCCCCCGCGTTCTTTTTTGCTCCCAAAAGCCTGCGAGTGAAGAAGCGCATATGCACGCGAAACCAGCAAGGAACAAGAGTAGAGAAGAGGCGGCGATCGCGGCGGCGATTTCTTTAGCGCCGCGCCAAAAACTAACATCTGCCTTAATCATCGTCATCATGCCTTAAGCAAGCGAGCTGAGCGAGCTTCTTCCCTAGCTAAACCCTGCAGGAAGCTGCCATCGCAAAAGTTGATTACCATGCATGTGGGTGACACCACCACCAATTCATTAAAAACATCGCATCACGATCACCTGTTGGCTTGGGCTGATTCACAAACCCTGAATTTTTTTTATATCCCTGCTGGTTTCTTGGAAGCCAACCACTCACCACCTCCCAAAAGATGTGACTGGCTTATGGTTCTATTTTATACACTTGTCAAAAGAACATAGGACAGTAGTATAGTATCTCTTACATCTGTGAAGTGTGGACTGGTGTGTTCTTTCAGATTGCAAATAAATCGCTGGAGGGTGACTGAATAACTAAGATTACAGAGTTAGCACTGAGATTTAAGAACCGGGATTTCAATGAGCAAATATGCATGTTCTCCACTTTGGCCACCATATATGTGTGCATTGATCAGGCATTCAAGCAGAGTAGTAGTTCTAATCATGTTCCACATGTTTATGCTTCATCACTTAACTACTCTGATACCTTTCGGTTTATATGTGAGATAGCTTTCTCTGAGAAAGTTGTTTCGTTTATATGTGAGATAGCTTTCTCTGAGAAAGTTGTTTCCCACTTATTAAGCTGTCATTTCAATGATAATTGGGGGAAGCCATCAACACCACTCAGAAATTAAAAGGTTGCAATGGTGGGCTTTGATGTGCTTTTTGAGCATTAGTTCATTGCCTGCTTATATTGTGTCATTATCAGTTGACAACTAATCACCCATCTGAAAGTAGTTGTTGTAAGCTAGCAATCAAGGCCTCTGTCGTACTTGTGTCAATGCAATTGAACATCACTTCCTCATCCCTTTTGGGGTTTTGTGGCACAAATACGTACTAGCATTCATATGCTACCACATTGAGATCAACAGGTGTTGCAAGCCTTCCCCATCACATTAATTCCCTAATATCATATCACTAGCTAAGGCACATGAATTCATGATGGTCAAGTCAGATGATCAAGCTGGAAACTAAGTAGTGGAAATATGACCCCTCACCAGCAAATAAGAGGTGATTGATTTGTTGGTGTTGTTGAGAAATAGAAATCATTAGCTAGTGGGGTACTTAATTGCCCACCTAATCCATCTAGTAAGCACGGTGCTTGACGCGTGTTAGACCATCCCTAACTATTTTTTCTTCATTTCGTTCTCTTCCCGGTTCACTTTACTGTTCCTATTCTCTTTATTTTCATCCATCTACAACAGCTTTCCTTCGAGAATAATCGTGAAGGGAAAGTAGAGATAATCCCATCCTGAAGTGAATGACTTTAGAAATTCCTTCGTGACGAGAACCGTCGAGTGAAACTATTGGAGTGCTGGAGGAAACGAAAATTCCTTCACGACGAAATTTTCGTCCCGGAGGGAAGCCGTTAGCCATGGTCTTACAGCTGAATCGTTTTATTAATCCCTAGCTGAGCCCGGCTGCATGGTGGGATCCCGAAGATCAAGAAGATTAACTGGGTTAATTGTTGTCACGGATGCCGCCGCATGTTCACATGCGTACGGCTTGAACGTTTGTTTTGTGTTACTCATTCATGTGCGGTTTGATCAGTTGATTTAGTTTTCTTGGGTGATGGTGATCGGTTAATTTAGTTTGGCCACTCATGATGAATCTATTCTTCATCTGTTTTGATCATTAGCTCAGACTTTTTGGATGAACAAGTTTTTAGAAAATGGATAAAAGTATTCGCTTTTTGCATCGTGAGATACATTCAGTCAACAATTGATTATTACAATATTCCAACGTATGAAATCCAACAATTAATTATTACAATATTCTAGCGTGTGAAGCTAACAATGCAAATATATATATATATATATATATATAAATATATATATATATATATAATAAAATAAAAATATTATAAAACTTGTAATCTATAACTACATACGACTCGCTTATTAATGTCCGATCTATCAACGCAGCAACATGCGCACACCTCTTCACGAACTGACCATGAATGAAGTGCCCAGTAACAAGATCATATATGATATTCCTTGATTCTGACAGAAAGACCTTGCTGATCTTGATGATATATATATTATCGTTGACACTTGTACATGTGTATTAATTCCTAGTATAACCGCCATGATCTCTTGAGGGTTAACTAATGTAAAAGCGCAGCCAAGTGACTCAGAAAAGCGTCATTTGATGTGAAAAAGATATCGATCTCTACTAGTATCTTGCCTGCTTGGGCTATCTACAGATTAATTGCTGAGTGATTGGTGATGGCTGCGCCGGCCGTTTTACCGAAAGAACCCATTCTCAATCACGTAATAGCATGTGTATTATACGGCGGGACGGTCGTCGTCGTGCTCAATAAAATATGAGGATCAGTTTCGTTATTACATCTCTAAACGACCTTTAGAAAGCAGTGGCCAGTGGTAGCATATATTAAGGATGGTCGTCGCCGTCGTCGCTTACTGAAATACAGTATAAACTATATATAGCTACTACGACTGCCGCACTAACATCTGATCTCCTACTGTAGTACATGGTCGTAGGATATTTATTCCCATCTCTTAGCAAGGTGACCCTCACCGATGATGTCCAACTAGTCATTTGAGAAATAGTTAAAATATGTTATAATTTATATGTAATGAATGATTGATAATATTATTATTTTGATTTATTAATTTGCGGGTGTTAGCAGAATAGAACAAAACCGTAATCATGCGCACCATGTCTGGCGCCTCTAGGAGTCCCAGCGTATCCTGCATATCCGGCGTCTCCATAAGTCACAGGATTAGTTTCTCTTGTTAGGGATATCTTGTGGATTGTTAGGCTACTCTCTTGCTAGGTTCATTCGTCCACCAAATAAAGTACATCAACGATTTATTGAAGAAGTTAAATATGAATGATGTAAATCTCTTGACGACATCAACGGCTACCTCAATTGTGCTTGATCCAGATAAAAATGACGAGAAGGTAGACCAACGCGAGTTCAGGGGTATGATTGGCTCCCTCCTGTACCTGACGGCGATAAGACCTAACATCCACTTCATTGTATGCTTATATGCGCGCTTCTAGGAATCACCAAGGACTTCTCACCGTCAAGCGGTGAAGCGTACGCATCTTAAGGTATCTCAAACACACCTTTAAGTATGGTCTTTGGTTTTCTGCATATTCTTCTCTCACTCTTCGTGGTTTTCGGATGCGAATTTTACTGGTTGTAGAATTGACATAAAGAGTATCTCCGTTACTTGTTATTTATTGGTTACTTCTCTTGTGTGTTGGTCTTCTCGCAAACAGTCTAGTATTACGTAGTCAACTGCTGAAGTTGAATATGTTGCTACCGCTAGCTGTTATTCTCAAAATTTTATGGATAGTTGTAACTTTAAGGGATTTTATGTTAGACTTCAAGAGTGTGTCATTTTTGTGTAATAACATCAATACCATCAGTTTAACCAATAACTCAATCTAACACTCCAGAACCAAATACATAGATGTGAGACTCCACTTCATGCGAGACCACAATGAGAAGGGAGACACTGACTTGAGATATATAGATACCCAACACCGGCTTGCCAACATCTTCACCGAGCCTCTAAATGCAACAGGATTTGTCTATTTAAGAGGAGAGCTTAAAGTGTGCCATCCTTATGTCATTATGTGAGGAGAAGTTACAATTGTACATACTCTATTTTACTTTTATTATATTTGCATTTCATTTTATCATGTAAGATAATCATAGTATATGAGATTTGATTTGTATGTCTTTAGCATTTTCTGTTGTTAGACTTGAATTTGGACTAAGTTAAGCAGTTGTGCAGAGTAAGCTTTTAATCTTATGCTTCTCTTGATGTTTTGACATGAAATATTTCGAGCAAGCTAGTTTTCATAAAGATAAAATTTGGCAATTTTATGAATAATGTAGATTATGAAATGCTACATTCTTGATCACTATGTTCGTAATTGCTTTGGCTTAATCAATACTTATGTTAAGACTAGTTTGATGAATATCTTGCTCTAGGCTTCTTGGTTTAAGTTAGTGGATTAGGGAATATTGCACTATGTTTACTATCTTTGTCAAATATTTAACTCATGATAGAACCTTAGAGGAACATGTGTTCCTTGTGTCGTAAAGACACTACTTTATTTGATCTTGTGAAAAAACTTGATAAATTGTGCAAATTGAATAATCTTAAATAATCAAGTTTCTTATGCTACAATGTGATTCAATATGGTTTTCTTGATACTTCATATGAGTTGCCAAAGAAGTGAAGCCATGATAGTTCAAGTCAACTAGAGGATAAAGTGAATTACAAACAAATGTGCCCACATGATCAATTTTATTGTAGTCACTTGATCTAAATAAATCTTGGTTTCATATATAAGCGTTTGCAAAGTCTACTGTTATGAATATTTGTTTGTTAGTTTTTAATGCTTGTATTGTTTCGACATGAGTGAATGCTTATGTGATGATCATTTTTAACATAATTTGGCTATGTGAACTTAAATGCGCCAACAAATCTTCAGAGTTAGCTTGTAAAACTTTATGCTCTTATGTCACTGTCTCTCTTTGAGCCTTTATACGATTATGAGCTCTACATTCTACTCTCCATAGCGCTTTGATATTTCTAGCTCTTAAAAATGCTTTGTGGTATATTTCCGAAAGCTCATTAGATTTGTATATTTATGCATTGCATTATCTTTTGTTCATGATGTTTTGCATTGCTAAATGGGGAGAAAAATTGCATTAAGCTTTTGGGGAGAAAATATAAAATCAAAGAAGAATCTTGTATAATGAAAATTATGCATTCATCAAATGTGAGTTTTTGTTTTTGGCTTGTCTTTATCTCTCTTAGAGCTTTTTACGATCCTTCTTATGCCAAATGACATCTTTTGCTCTTTCTTGAGTTCTCGGTCACTTGAATGAGCTTCTCTTATTGAAAGTTTTCAAACAAAATCTTTGTGCTTTGAGGGTTGTCAATGCACTCATCAAAAGGGAGATTGAGAAACCAAGTTAAAATATGTCTTAGTTTATATGTGATAAGTGATTGATAATATTGTTATTTTGGTCTGTTGATTTGTAGGATTGCATGAGTATGTATATGTGTTGCTATTGTGATCTTGGCTAACCAAAATTGCAAAAAATATAGAGTTGGCATGTTTGTCTTTGAGTTCAGGAAAATTATACATGCTAGATGATCCGACGTTGGGGATTTTGTCCGGCGTTCAGATGAAATTCACATCGGAGTATTTCATTCCAGAGGCAAAAATTGAAGTGAACACTGGAAGGTCTGGCTATAAAGTGAAGTGAACGTCAAAGCTTTTCTTGCAGAGAGGTTACAACTTGGCTTTGGTGGACTTAAACTCTGGATGGTTTAGCGATGGAGAGCAATACACGCTGGACTATTTCTTGCAAAAAGGTTGGAGAATGGGTATCTGGTAAAGATCTATACGTCGGATGGTCCGGTGATGAAATAAAGAGCACGCCAGAGCATTTCTTTCAGAGAGGATTGCAAGATGGCCGGTCTGATGAATTGCACATATCGGATGGTCTGGCGTCCAGGAGAAGTGTACACCGGAACATCCGGCGTTCACATTTTTTGGTTGATGTCTCTTTCAACCGAGGTTTTGATTTTCGCTAAATTGAGATGGAGTTGGAGATATGTGTTTGCTTGTCTTGTGTTGTACAGGTGATAGATGCAACTTGGCGACAGGATGATTGGGGCCAAGTCGGATGATCGAGAAGGTCGAATGGAGTCAAGGGTGATCCTAGTTGTGCATATGGATGTCAAGCAAAGCATGAAAAGAAGGATGGAGACAGCTTGTTGATAAAGTCAAGCGAAGCGGATGCCGGTGCAAGTGACAAGGCGGTTCAAGGGATCGAAAGTGGGAGAGACTTGCCAGCGATCAAGGTCGCAAGACGGGGTACACGTGTCGACATCGGAATACTTACTTGAGGTGAAAGCAAGTGACAATGAGTCACACTTTGAGAAGCGTGTGAGATGGTTTCATGGTATGACATCAAAACCATGGAATGATGGAGTGCACTTGGCATCATCAAGAAGTTTGTGTCGAGGCGAAGCTAAGTCGTGAAGATGTCACGGTCGTCCGATGGATAGAAGAGAAAATATATCAAAATATCTTCGATGGTAGATAGGAGTGTACTATAAGAAAAGAGTATTTTGGGAATAAGGAAACTTGGCATCAAAAACTCTCAAAGCCTATAAATAGAGGGGTAGGATTGTAGGAAGTGAGTGAGACATTCATTTGAGGCTTGAAAGATATGTTTTACAGGAGAGGAAATGAGAGTTTAGCCTTTGTAACATTTAAGAGTTTTTTGTGAGAAAAAATATCTTGTAATCTGTCGAAAAGAGGTTTATCCTCCACAAGAAATGAATAGTCTATTTTTTTATGCTGGTGTTCATCTCTTTTTAGTTTTCTTCTATTGACTCCTTACTCTGTTGCGAGTTTTACTCTTTTCAGTTGTGTTTTTCATTTCGATTGTTGAGCTGAATTTTTCCACCTTATAAAGTTGTTCTTATTATTGCTAAAGGCATAAAATTTACATACATATATATACAATTGGATCTTAAATTCTCTTTACCTCTAGATCATCAATTTGAAGAATTTTGTCTACCGGTGATCTTTTCTTTGATTCGAAGGATTCTTTCCTCAAGTTTCTAGCATTTGCGGCGATGACCCGTTAGATAAGGTTCAGTAGAACCTAGAGTTTATATACATCTACGAGATCCATAGGTTTTTCTAGATATTTCTATAGTAACTTGATTCTCTCCAGTTTTACTTTCGCTATTGGTTTTTGAGGTATATTGGGTGATAAAAAGGAGAAGATCATTCGTTTCGTAAGAAACTGTTAATACGCTTATTCAGCCCTCTCTAGTCACTATTCTCGGTACTACACCATTAGCTGTTTGCAAGTGATTAGTAGAAGCTAATTATTAGTATGATTAATTCTGTTGGTCGATCTATTATTCTACAGTGCATCTCTCGAACGAACTGGTCGGTACATGAAACTCGGATGTAAATGGCATTGCGCTAGCGTGTTAGCTGAGATCTTATTGGTTCCAAGCTAGAGCTCTGCATGCATACTAAAGATTTCGATCTCTAGTATCATATCGATTCACTTCTCATGGAACCAAATCCAAGTATCGAATAGTGAGATTAGGGATCCTACGAAATTGATAAGCATATGTTTTTTTATCAGGATTGTTGATTTCTCAAGCGTCTGAAATCGATCTTCTTAAATTCTGGTCGACGTGCGTATCTGTCCAGTCTATTTTTACATCTTATAGTGGGAAACTTGTAGATTTTAATGTCAATTTTCATATATGGATCATGGATAATCTAGTATATATGTAAGTTATGAGCTTTAGACGATAAACATTATTCAGTCAGCTTGAATTAATAGGTCGGAACGAAATAAGAGTTAGGATCGTAAGTGACTCAATAATAGGATCGGCATTCTGCTTCCGTGGGGATTCAAAACGGCATGATCTTGTAGAGTCGCAGAGTCTAGGATTCCATGATCACGATCGGTGCTTTAACCGCTAATGGTGTCGCTCAGTTCGGCACCAAATGATGTAATCCCATTTGTGACCAACATTTTGGCTGAGTCTACCGGTTAATGGTAAAGCAAGAATTTTCAAAATAAAGAAAGAAAACAGGCAAGTGAACAAAGAGCGATTTTTTAACGGTGAGACTCATTTTCACGGTCTTCTTTAAGACAGGATCTAGCGAGACCGCTCCGTGCGTGTCCGCTTTGTACATATCTGTGCGAGCACTCGGCCTCGAACGCGGGCTGGCTCGAGTGCTCGCACCTGCGAGCGCTGTCCTTGCCAACCAAGCTAGCGCTTGGATGTAAAGCAGAGAGCAATTAATATAGCATGATCAAAAGTGAGAGAGGGTTATGTACATAATAGAAAGAAAAACCCTTTAAAGAATTTTCAGACGAACACATATTATATATATATATATATATATATATATATATATGAGAAATAGCCATCGTAAAATTACGCTTCTTTTCACTTCCTTGTCCAAATGCGTGACTTTTGAGCAATCATTGCTCTTGCGCCTCACCCCATTGGGGTTTTAGACTTTTCGCAGAACGTTTCCTGGTTGGAAGTTTTTATCTTCCCCTAATTGAGAGTTTCTGAATTTTCCAGTTACCAAATTAAACTCTTTGTGTCAATAGACAACCCCTTTACATTTTCTACCGGAATTCTAAGGCGCCAAACTTCAATTTCCACCGAATACGAAGATGCAGCATGCGGGGCCCACATGCAGAGACAGAATGGACACGCGGAACGTGACCAACGGCCGAGGCTGCGCCCATTTGGCAGGACAGGGGCTCTCCCTCCCTTCTCTCTCTCTCTCTGTCATCTCACCCACGCCTTCTCCTCTCTTCAGTTACTGTATTAAAACTGGGCAACCGCTTCTCTCTCCCATCTCTTCCCTCTCCTCCCTCTTTTCTTGCACAGGAGAAAGGAAGAGCTTCTCCCTTCCAGCTTGGCAGATTGATACAACAGATCGTCAAGGTGAGTGCACTTGCACCATTAAGAAAGAAATCGGTATTGCGCTCTGTTTCTTGGTAAACCCAGGCCATGAACAGCCATCGGTAGCCGTTTGGTAGCTTCTGTTGCATCAACTGCAAATGCAGTCGTTTCTTTCTTGGATGTGCAGTTCTTCCCCCAAAATCCCTGTACATGTTGCTGTGATTTTCAGTATATCATAGGATATTTGAGTTTGTAGGTTGCGGAAGGATCAGAAGCCGTTCCTCCATCTTGGTTAATTTCTTCCATTTCTATTATAGCCAGCTCAGTGGTTGATTTCTGAGAAAGAGAGATGATGTGCTATTAGTGCTTCCCTTTTGACTCTTGATTAGTAATTTCTTAATGCAAGCAGATTTGAACTCTTGCCAACAGATTTGCACATGTGCACCGTCCACTCTGCTTTTATTTTTCTTCTCCCTTTTTCTTGTCGAGCCTAGTTTACTCCTCCAGTTCGGCAGTTCCAACTGCGCAACGCGCTACCAATTCCTTGCATCCAATAGTTTACTTGAGATTTAGCGCTTTACGACATGCTTTACACCTAAACACCGAACGATTAGAAGATCCGCTTGGCCGTGTAACCAGCTTTATTTATGCACTATATATTCTATTCAGGCCGGTCTCTAATCACAGGAGCTTTTCTGACAGAGAGCAGTTAAGGAGGTAAACCATGAGGACAAGGAATGCGACAATGTCAAAGGTTGGAGACGAAATTTGAGCATCATTCCTCAAAATTCTTTCTTCTGAAGAAATTATGTGTGCTTTATTTACCGAGATTTTCCTCCCCTTTATCTGTGTAGTCATCGTCGTGGCCCAAGGCGAAGACGGTGGTGAAGAAATGGCTCAACCTGAAGAATTCAGAGTTCCATACGGATTGTATCAGTAAGTATCTCATCACCAAGTCTGAAAGCCATCCTTCTCCTTCCCAAATGTTTTTTTTTCCAATCTTTGTGTAGTATATTTAGGAATCTCCAGACATAGTAGTTTAGGATTGATTGTAATCATCATAGGATACATGCCTTATCTTTAGAAGAGGCTTCTTGTCCTCTAAACTTTGTACTCTATATATTCCGCTATCGAGGCTCAATACAAAACACACAATATTACACGTAATCTATTCCTCTTGCATGGTATCATGAATTTAGGTTCTAATCTTAGGCCACAAACCACCGCTTCCGCCACGCCACCACCGGGGAGATCCACGATCGCCATGGCCTAAACCTCACCTAGAAAGGAAGTTCAGCCGGCAAGGGGGAGTGCAGGACCAGATCCCACACCACCGGGTCATTGAAGATTATAAGGAAATCCTCCAAGCAACCGCGGTGAACAGAGAAAAAACTGGCATGAACACCATAGATGTTCGTCAGCAGCGATCGCACTTGGTTCGTGGTTACCGAAGGCTTGATGCCGACCACCTGCATCGCCAGGGCAAGCGACAGCCTAGCCTCCTCTCTAGCCAGGTCCTTCGACCGGGAAATGGAGCAGAAACCATGACGTGGTCGACGTTCGGGGGCGCCATGCACGGAAGCGAAGGGGGGAGGCTCTGGAGAAAGCCTTGTCGATGGCGAGGGTTTAGCGGCCGCACAAATGGATGGCACCGAGAAAGACCTTACGGTGGACGGAGATGCAGCGGACGGGGTGGCGGATTGCACCAGAGAGGCAGACCATTGCGGTGGGGCCGGTCGAGGTAGCAGAGCCTGCCAGGACAACGAGGGGGGACGGGGGCACCAACGGACACGAGTAGGAGGCGATGCCGCCCTAGGAGAGCGAGGGTGCCTACACTAATGTGCATGGTGCCCTACTTGCTTGCACCTCAAACACCGCGACGGGTTGTGGCACGCAGCCACCACATGGTCAAGGGAAAGGCAGTTGAAGCACCGCTCGACAAGGTCAGCTGGCACTGCCCTGAAGGTCAGAGGTGGGGCGTGGCAACCGCGACCGACGCCGGCGCTTCTTCACGACCATCCGCCAGCCATCATCGTCTGGGGTTAACTTAGACAACAGCGGGGCAGCAGGGTTCGTTCCACGACCGAGCTCGGGCCAATGGCACTCAGAGGCCACCAGCAAAGACTGCAGCCTAGTAGACTGTGAAGGATGCAAAGGGCGTGTGACACGACCATGTCCAGAGCCGGAAGCCAGCTGATGGTCCTCGAAAGGACGAGAGAGATCCTAGGCGCTGGTTTTGCCTTTGGAATCGTCATGGAGGAGGCTAAGGGGCACATGTCTGGATGAGGAAGGCACATTCGAGGCCATGGAGGAGGTGGAGGATGGGCTGAAGAGAAACCAATCAGGGAGCTCCGAGCCAGAGGAGAGGGCCCAACCAACTCGGGTTTGAAGGGTGTGGCGTGGGGATTGAGAGGGGAGGACCTGGCCCGAGAGATCACGAACGAGGCAGGGAGGGCGGTAAGGCGGGGGAAGGTTGCGCCAACTGTGGAGGTTGGGGAGGCTGTACGGAGCGAGAGTTAGAGCGCTCCATCCTAGCTCTACTCTATATATTTCGTCCTCGAGACTCAATACAAAACACATAATATTCTACGCAATCTATTACTCTTACACTTTGGCATGGCTAATCACAAGACTGACGCGTTTGACTAGATGAGAGCTCTCGCGGGGGGCAGCAGCATCAGGAGAGGAGGAAGAGCTGCTCGGACAAAGATGGCAGCATTCTCACAAGGAGAAACCTGCCAGGTACTTGCAGCATACATTGCAACTTTTTTCAAGCAGTGCACAACAAGTACTGTTCTCTCGTGTTCCAAAAGCATCAAAAAGAGACAGCACGGTCACTCTTGCCCTTTCCACGTTTACCTCACGACATGGCAATACACTGAGTTTTAAAGAATTTCTCACCGAGTTCAATTTGGTTTGAATCTTTCTTCATCTTTTATATTCGTTTTTGCCCATGCTGACATGCGTGTGTTTGCTTAGGTGGTTGGCTGGTGGAGAGGTCTGGCAACCTGAGGCCTCATCCTCCCCGCTATGGATCACCGGCGCCGAGCTCGTCGTGGCGGCCTCCCAAGGAACTCAGGTGAGCGGTGAGAGCTGAGCTGGATGCGTCTCAGCGTATCTCGGCTTACGTCTGCCGATGGAAACCTGCGTATTTTTATGCATGCGATTTAATCGGGGTATGGCACAAACAAAAACAGCAGGCTCTGACATGTCATGTCAACATGCTGCCGTGAGTCCATCGATCCAGCTCATTTTGAATGGATGTTCACAGGTCAAATTGAGCTGAGTTCAAACGATTTCGTCGAGTTCGTTGCAACTGGATGACACTAGGAATGATACTTTGGGACTGCCGACCTGCGGCATCTTCTTTTTTTCCTTGTCTTGAATTTATCTAGCATAGGGACAGTGGTTGCAGCAGACGTAGGCAATTGTATGCTCTCTCTTAGCTGAGGCTAATGACGGTGCTGCGTATATTATTCATCCCTAATCCTATCTTCTGATACCAGGATTATTGCTAACTGACTGCGATTACTTGGTTTATACGTATGTGTGTTCAGGATATTCGTGGGGACGTGGAACGTGGGAGGGAGAGCACCGCACCAAGGGCTGGATCTCTCGGACTGGCTCATCGACGGACCTTCTTCCTCCTCTGCTCACATCTACGTTCTTGGGTAGGTTCTTATACTAGCTAGAGTACTAAAATATACTATACTTGGCTCTTGTATATTGCTAGTTAAGCTAGTATTCTTGGAAGGCTTGTTTTCTTTCTGAAACTGATGAGAGTAAATGGTGGTCGTTGTCGCCGCCGTCAGAGTAGCGGTGCTATTCATTTCTGAAGACCGGCATGCCCTGCAAGTACTTACTGGCATGGCTAGGAATGGGCTGGCTGAGTAGATGCCATAGGTGAGTTGTTTGATGGAGTGAAGCTCCACTCATGCTAATCATGAAACAAGAGTACTCTGGCTCATAGGAATTGGCTGGGTTGGTGTGGAATTATGGCATGATGTACTTTACATGGGAGCATGGCATGGGTTTCAGTGTTTGGGTTTCTGCAGCTAATCATGGTTATTCCATCACTCTTTCAGCACCCTTGAATGTTGTAGCACATAGGAAATGGCAGTTTTATTCCATTTGTTTATTCTTCGTTCCCTGATTGGTCGACCTACCATGCCCGGAGTTCCATTATGCTCTGTGGAAACAGTGGCATGATGCATTTCGTTCGACCAACTTTTACAGTCTAAGGCGTGTGATGTCTGCATATTTATAAAGGCATGTTGGCCTGAATATGGTTTTTTTAGATAATGGAAAAAAGTTCCAACCTTTTGCATTCTGTCATGCATATCTGATTATGGTTATTCCATAGCTTTCAGGAAATTGTGCCATTGAACGCTGGAAATGTACTTGGAGCAGAAGACAAGGGACCCGCTTACGAGTGGCTCAATCTCATCGGCCGAGACCTGAACCCTTCCTCCTCGGAGACGGGGAGAAGCTACAGTTTTGCCTCAGGTCACCGGCACGCCGCCGAGACGAGTCCCGAGCTTCTTCACAAGGCCAGGGTCAGCTTCTCGGACTTGCTGGCAGTGGAGGACAGGCTCAGCACAGTGTCAGAACCGGACGACGACAGCGAGCCTTCCACCTCGACCCCGGAATCGAGCAGCGAGGAGGAGGCGAGCGACTTTGCGGCGCACGGGAGGGCGGGGCATGGATACCGGCTCGCTGCTAGCAAGCAGATGGTCGGCATCTTCCTCTGCGTCTGGGTCCGGTCCGACCTCATGCCCTTTGTCACCAGCCTCAAGGTTTCTTGTGTCGGAAGGGGCATCATGGGGTACATGGGAAATAAGGTCGATCTTCGATGACGGTGAAATTCGTAGGCTACTGATTAAAATTTGCAAAAAAATCCCGATCCTGAGTTTCTATTTGTCTATATGAATTAATGAAGGGCTCGATCTCGGTAAGCCTGACGCTGCAAGGGAGCTCGACGCTGTGCTTCGTGTGCACGCACCTGGCGTCCGGCGAGAAGGACGGCGACGAGGTGCGGAGGAACAGCGACGTCGCTGAGATCCTAAAGAGGACGCGGTTCTCCAGGCCGCCGACGCTATCGCCGGAGACCATCTTGGAGCACGAGTAAGCTAGGCCTCCTCTTTTCTTGGACCAAGAACACACCGATCCATACGTAACAATGCCTGAGTGAGTGCCCTGCATATATGTTCTGCAGCAAGATCATATGGCTCGGCGACCTCAACTACCGGCTGACGAGCAGCTGCGGCGACACGCTGGAGTTGCTCGAGAGGAACGATTGGCAAGCGTTGCTGGAGAAAGATCAGGTGCGAGAAATTATATGATGTGCAGATTTGAAGCAACGATTTCCCATTTTTTTCCCGGCTGGTGAGCTCACTTGTTTGACTGTCGCTGCAGCTCCGGATGGAGCAGAGAGCCGGGCGCGTGTTCGCGGGCTGGGAGGAAGGGCGCATTCGCTTCCCGCCGACGTACAAGTACCTGGCCGAGTCCGACGCCTACGCCATGATCCTGCTGAGCAGCTCCTCCGGGTCCCGGGAGAAGAAGCGCACCCCGGCATGGTAAATGCTGTTATCAGAATACACAGTCAATGCCCATCTCTCTCATCAGCACGAGATTAGTTGGATCGGTTGGGACTTTGTTAGGTGTCACATGCTCTAGTGTCATCCACTGCATGCAGCATGAGGACATGCACGATCGAGCACGACGCGTTCATCATCCCAGCTAGCCACATGCATTCGCGTTGTACCTTGATCATGTGACCTCTAAACGCCTTCCTGGTTTTGACTTAATCTCCATGTTTCTGTCACCGTCTTATCTTGCACATCACAAGCCAAGAAAGATATTACAATAAGCCAATAAGGACCAGGCCGTGCCACGTTCTATCTATGATTCGAGGCCGACAGAAAAGAGCGAGATTGATTCCAAATTGTTAAGCATTCGGGACCAGATGCTCTGAATTTAGCTGTTGATTAGTGACGGTCTATCGAAATTGATTAGTAGTAATAGATTAGCCTCGGACTAGGAGTGGCGTAGACGGTAGACTCGAGGGTGGCCAGTCCTTGTCGAGCCCCGGTTGGTTGCCTACTGTTGCAGCAAGCATGGGGAAGCTAGCAGCTGCCAACTGCTTTATGCATGCACGTAGTTAAAATATTCAATTGTGACAGTGCATCATCTTTCTTTCGCCGACATTCCCTAATCACCCTGTCGCAGCGGTAGCGGCATTTTCAGATTGATTTCGAATTGGCTCACGCGCGCATGCATCAATGCATGTGTAACTTTTTGCAGGTGCGACCGCATCCTGTGGCGCGGCGAGGGGATGGAGCAGCGGTGGTACGTGCGCGGCGAGTCGCGCTTCTCGGACCACCGCCCCGTCAGCTCCCTCTTCTCCGTGCGGCTCGGCGACGGCGACGTCAAGCCTGCCGCGACAGTGCGCGCGAACGGGGGCGGCTGCAGGGACAGGGGCAGCTTCCGGCGCGGGGTGCCACCCAGGGGCGCGCACGACACGACGCGCTGCGCGGTGGAGGCGGAGGAGATGCTCCTCGTGTCACGGGCCTGCAGCCCCCATTCGTCAAGGTTCTGATATTGGCATGGCGACAACGACGACCGTGGCAACGAGAGAGCCGGCGAGCAGGGGATCGATGGATATATCGATCGAGGCAGTGGCTGCATGGAAGTTGCCCATGGCTGAGCTTTCTTGTTATGCGGCAGCTTGAGGGCGTGTGGACGGACAGTGGTGGGGGAGACATTCTTGTTGGGAACGCGCAAGCTTTTCAGGGTGTCTCGTTGGAAAGAATGTGCTTTCTTGCGATTTTTTTTGTTTCTCTTTCGCGAGGGAGGGAATCGAGGAACTTGCAGTGTGAGCATGGAGAGCTGCTGTATTCAAGTAGCCATGTTTTTAGGTGATGAGCAGCTCTGAGTCAATGGAGTAGTATGGTTCACCCTAAAAAAGGAAGAAGAGGGAGAAGTTTCACACACAGCTATTTCGCACATCTGAACCGAACCTATTGTAGAAAGCAACTTCTGAACTCAGAAAACCCATTTTTCTAGATAATTGAATAGTCATATCCCAGAACAAAAACCCAACGGTTTGGTAAACAATAATCATCCAACAGAAAAACACAGTCCGGACGTCTGGTTAAGAAATGATTTTGAAGTTGGTGAAGAAAAGAAAAAAGATTTAGTTGGAAGGTTAAGCCAAAGCTGTCAGGAGTTTCATCTCTCTGCGTTAGCATGGCGATTTTATGGGCCCAATCTGCTCCGGAGACGTGAGGGCCCAAGTCAATGGAAGGTGGCCACCTGAGGTCTGAGGGCTGAAGTTAACAATCAACATAGTGGCTGAAAGTTGGGCTTATACCATACATCCGGGGTAAGCCCATCGTTTGTTGCTTGGAGGCCCTTTCCATGGTGACATTCACGTCGGATGTCACCCACCCGTCGCTCGTTAGAAGGACGATATATTTCAAAGGTGACATATTATCTATAAAAGTTTGTATTCGGCCTCCCCACGCCATTATGTGCACAAAGGAGAGGAGAGGAGAGCAACAAAGCCCTACAGGAATTCTTCAGTTTTGGAGGTAAATATTCTCCTGCTCTACAAGCTCGTGGAGGCAGACGTGGGGCTCAGACGAGTAGAGTCCATGTGATGGCTCAGTTTTGACTGGATCCTGCTCGCCACACTTGTAGATAGGTGGAGACCATAGATGCACGCATTTCATTTCCCATATGGGAAGATGGTGTCTACACTTGAGGGCATCTTGCTCCTGCTTGGCCTACCATGTGTGGGGCAAGCGGTGAGTGCAAAGGATGTAGGTCTCACCTGGCGTGACGACATACTGGTATGGTTCGGTGCCATTATTCGGAGGGACGACGCCCCCACGTATAGGATGATACCTAGGTTTGGGACGAACGAACCTACCTAGAGGTGGCTACTCCAGTTTGTTGTACATTACTTATATGGCGTTCCTTCACATGCTTAATGTTCTGTCTCTACGTACTTAATATTTTTCATTTTCTAATTGACAGGTGGATTACATCCACCCCGCGGCGAGCGACGACGATGTTTCTAGACATTTGGAGGCCTACTTGTTGTGGTTGTTCGGATAGATCACGTTCACCACCAACAACAGCAACTCGCTCTCCAAGAGCTTGATCATGTATGCCATGGAGATAGTCGATGCCAGATTGGGGGAGGTCCTTCAGTACAGTTAGTCTTTTGATGTGCTAGCCGTGACTTATAGGGCTTTATGTAAGGCCTACATAAAGGCGGATTCGGGCACATCTTTTTTGGCTGCCCGCTTTTCTTCTCCAGCCATGGTCGTACGAGCGGATTGCCATTGGCTATCTGGTACTAGACCATACCCCCTACGACACGACGCCAGACGACGAGGATGGACACACCATAGGTTCAATGTTGTGCCGACGACGGGTAAGATCTCTTTAGATCTCACGTCTTTCTTATGTTGACTCCATTAATTTTTTGTCTAAAGATTCTTCTCTACGCAACCATCATGGGACAATGCCCAGACGTACGGGGTGTACCTAGACTTCACAGTCTAGTTTGATGACCTCATGGTTGGCGATGTGAGGTGGACCCCGTATTCCTACGAGGACGTAGTCAGACATACCCCTTAGGTATGTCTTCATTGTGCACGCGAGACAAGAACTACTAGCTGATGAGGAAGGCTGTCATCCTCGACATCTTCATCGAGGACTATGCGTAGCATCAGATGATACGCCAGTTTGGCTGGTACCCGTAGTTCCCCTTACCCTCATCCGGATCGTGCTTGCTCACATGCACATGTAAATTTTTTGATTCATTGTTTTCAATCTTCATTGAAGCACCATACCTCATTTATTAACTCATCTCGCATGATGTCACGAAAGGGTACATCAGTAACTACCATGTGGGCAACACGTATTCAACCGTGGATAATGCGCCAGGGGATATTGTTGATGAGGACCAGCCGCACTATGTGGACGTATTTGTGGAGTACCTACCTTGGTTTCTACATCGGACAAGAACCTAGGTGACGTACACACCATCCGAGGTGCCAACTTACGCAACACACGTGCGGGACACTTACCCGGTGCACAGGGACCAGGCACGATTGTTGCCTTGTTTGTGGTATGTTTCTTTAACACCAATAATAGTTGTTCCCTAAATTAATTTACAAATAACTCATGTCAACCTGCGTAACATTCGTTCAAAGAGGGACCCAGTGCACCGAATAGAGGTGTAAGCCGGTACTAACGTCGAGCAACTAGACAATGGGATATATGTCCCTACCTCCAAGATATGTGGGGCATTCCGCATGATCTATGACAAGATGTAGAAGATCATGAAGATATTCACTCGTAGGTCCATTGCGTATGTTTCTTATTGACCCTTTGTTGCTTGGTCGGCTTAGACGCCTCCTATTCGGCCCCCTCGCCCCTCCGCGATGACGATGACCACTGCTCCAAGTCCTCACCTCTCAGTGACATTTATGGCTTGGCCTCACCCGCCACCACGTCTGACGTACCCTAAGCACTATGACGACAACTCCTCTAGGCCATCTTACACTGGTGTCGGTGAGCGCTATGGCGGTAGCTCCTCCATACCATCTTACACTGGTGCTAGAGAGCTAGGTACCTCTGTCAAGAATATGTTATGTACTTCATTAATTTCCCATTCGTAATTAGTGCTAACATATTTTGCTTCGTAAACCACATGGAGAGATCGAGAATTTCAATGGCATACAAGCGACGATGGAGTACCTGGAGTAGGTCATCACGGAGGGTACCACACACTACTTGGCTGGTTTTGACACCTTCCTTGTCCCGGGTCATACACATGACGAGATCAGGACCTCCTAGTTAGGCAGTGCACCTCCCGTAGCATGCAGTAGACCCAGATGGAGTACACAATGATAGCTCCCAACGACCGGCCTTCGTGGACACTCATCTCGTCAGACCCGCTCACATACTCAGCGAACCACGTGAGAGCACGAGGCTGCAGGACATTGAGACTGTATGAGCATAGGGAGATCATCCCGAAGCGGAGACGCATTTAGTGTTTAGTGACTATGTTGCTTTTATCGGATATTGTACATGTCTTATTCTACTATGTTAGTATCATGAACTTCTTAGACATATGACTCAAGTAATTGTTCCATCATTTTTAGGGACTACTTTATTTATTACTAACGTTAAAAATTGCTATGTCAAATATCTCAAAAACAATCAATTCAAAGATTTGATTACTCAATATTCAACCAGAATAGATTCACAACAGTACAAACATAGAATTTTCTATGGAACAAAATTAGTCCTAATTTCATTGAAGAAAATATAGGTACTTGTTGGCCGTTGGAATTACGACATATACATGTTGCCCGTTGAACAAGCGACAAATAGCAAGGCCTATCTACACTGACAAGCCACGTCGACCTGTCACCTGTTAAATGGGTGACACTTTCCTGTCACCCTTCCAACATGTGACATAAGTTTATATTTGCAATTTTTCAAAACAGTAGCATATATTTGCAATTTTTAATTTAAAAATATAAAAATAAAAAGGTACCAGCTAGGGTCCAGGCCCAGCAGAATGAGACGTCAACTGTGCTCGGTCGCTGTGCGGTGTGTACTACTTCCTACATGTAGCACAAGAGACGAGAGCCTTTTTTTGTTGGCGTGCCATGGCATTGACCGGCAACACAAAGAAGAAGATGCGGCAGGATCCAGGCATATGCCATTAGCGGTACGGTAAGGTTTCGGTTCAGTTCGAAAAGATCTTAGTTGGTAAGAGATTGCTGTCATCTCATCTCTGGAAATAAATAGATTAAATTATTATTATGGTGCTACTAAAATCAGGTTGGGGTGTCCCAAGTCCAAGAAGGTGGGGGTGGGGTGGGGTTAAAGTCACGCACGCGTGCCAACCACGAATGGTCGTATGCCTTGGAAGCGTCTTTAAGGTACAATATTGACCGCCTCCCTCCTCGCCGGCGGTGATAGTGGTGAAGAGTCAGTCAGTCCATGAATTAGCCCACGAGGCCAGCCTACGACGATGACAAATTACTAGCGCTGACTAGTTTACGCCTTCCCGGCTCCGGAGACACCGCGAAAGGAGGAACGCCACCACCCGCATTTTTGGTTTGTGTCCACGGGAGCCCTACCAAAGTTTAGCATTACTAAAATTTGGACAATGCCAAAATACGGATGAAAAAAAATGATGTTTGGATTGCAGCTTATCAATTCACGAACAATGCCAAAATGTGGACAAAAAACTGTTATTTGGATTTTAGTCTTGACAATCTTTTCTAAAGTGGTGAGCATAACACGTGAGACTCACGTATCATTATTTTTTCTGATAAAATAAATTAGATCTTATTTTGTAGATTTAATTGTAAGAAATATAACGGTGTAAACAGATTATAATTTTAATATACGGTTTAGTAGATTTAGGAATTTAAAACTTGTTAATCTATAGGTTATGAAATCCGTGCACGTCCATCGGCTTTCGCCCGTGTTCTTGCCCGCGTCCGCAGTAGAAATGAGCTAGACAACGCTAAATATTTTGTTGGCATACTAAAATTTGATAGCGAACCAAACGGCAATCAAATCTCGTAGTCACGCTGATATTTTGATATGGCTGACCAAACATACCCTAGATCACTCGCTTAGTTGAAGGAGTAGCGCCTCCCCCGGCCGTGCCCTCCCTCCACCGGCGAGTGAGGGAGGACCGGCGATGCACGCGTCGCGCCAACACATTGAGCTTGCGCAGCAGGCAGGCGAGGCGAGGCGTCGCTTCCACGACAGCCACCCGGGTCCGGCCGGGGGAGGCAGGCACGTCCGTTCCCACCGACACACAGCCCCCGTCCGATCTCCGGGACCACAAAGGGATGCGCGCCACGTGGAGGAGGAATCGAGAAATGTGCGCATTTCGCCAGGCCCGGATGCCCTGCACAAATCGCACTGATACCCCGTGCTTCTCCGGAAATCATGACTCCGTCCTCGCCGGTAGACACGGCGAGGGGCGTAGATGTAATTACCAGGAAAATTAGACCTCTCTTCTCCAGACAAACGAAAATTTTGCGGACTAGAGGGCTTTAAAAGCGCAAGAACGAAGAAGCGGGAAGTGCACCGCCCTCCGTCTCGGTCTCCTCTGCTCTGCTCTGCTCCTCCTCGCTTCCTTTTGGTGCCGTGCCGTCTAGGGTTTCCTTCCTCCTCCTCTCCGCAGCCGTCGCCGCTCTCCTCCAGATCTAACGCCAGGTGCGTACGTCCCCTCCCCCTGCCCCTTTGCTCCGCAAGCGACCGGTTCGACCTCCATTAGATCCCCACTTCGTTCCGTTCCGAAGCTGCTCGGTGCGCCTCGAATCGAGAGATCTCGATACGTAGCGGTTTGCCTGTCGGATTAGCTGCGCGTCCCCGGCCGGGTTGTGCTGCGGAGGTTAGTTTGCTTGCCTCTCCTACTCTCGCCGCTGCTTGCGATTTAAAAGGAGGGCCTTTTTGATTTACTGGTCAATTTGGGGGGATGTGACAATTTTCTTCCAGCTGAAACATGCTTGCCCGTCCTTGCATGTAAATAAGGGAGAAGATTTTGCACAAGTCATTCAGATCGCGTGTACATCACCCATTACTACCTGTCTTCAAGTCCTTGCCCGATCTCAACAATATGCGACTGCAAGTTTAAGCCTAATAATGGCCTCCAGTAATTTCCTCTGTACATAGGCGTCTTGTCTTGCTTCTCTACCAGAATGTCCACAACAAATGCGTTGTTCACACGGCTCCCACTCTATATATAGACCAGACAACCTTGCGCATTCGCCCGCAACTCTGCTAGCTAGATTTAGCTGTCTGCAATAGGAAAGTTGTTCATCACATAACTATCACTGGCTACGACTAACCGAGTGCTCCACTCTTCTAGTTGTCTGCAATATGTAAGTTGCGTAATGACCATTTCCCTGCATATATAGACTAGGATTACCTGCGCAGTTGTGGATGTGACGGTGCTACTTGATGGACCACATTGTGCGTTCAGATATCACGTCATGAGTAATACTCTTTTTGTATGTGCTTCCGATTTGTCATTTGTTAACAGTTGGTTTGCCCTTTTCATTTGTAATGACCACACAATTTGCATCCATGCACGGCAATTATATGCCAAAAGCACATCAGATGATGTATACACACGTGATCTGTTCCACATCTTCAACATTACAAAAAGGGCACAATATGATGACTCATGTGTGTATCTTTTAATGTAAATAAACCAGACAGAATAGATAGTGACATCCATCTTAGTGAAAGAAACCTGAAAACGCTGTCATCTCAATGTGATCCTAGCTCAAAAAGATTCCTTTGTCCCATTTAATTTGATCTCTCCTGATTCCTGAAGGCTTTGACTTCCTGCTTTTAGGTGATTTAATGTTGTTTTTGGTTGAGATGTTTATGGTCACGGAACACACAAAGTGGACAATGTTTCATAGCGTAGTCAGTTTCTTATGAAACTGGTTTTGCTAAATTAGGCATGTTATTCGTTGGTCTTTATTATACTAGTGTTTTCTTTCCAGTGTAGGACTATGTCTTCAGTGTACAATGTTCCTCCAGGAAAATGTTTAAGTAACTTCAATTCAAATCAATTTAAATGGAAAGCTCGCAATCCTTGGCAGGTTGTTCTGATGGCACCCGCTGTAGAAGCCGCGAACAAGGTGGAAAGCTCACTTCAAAAGGTTCCTGCTTTAAACGAAAGAATTATGTCATCCATGTCCAGGAGATCTTTTGCCGCACATCCTTGGCATGATCTGGAGATAGGTATTCTACTCATCTTGATAGACAGTCAATTTCTACGTTGCAATCGGAACTTATATTCTTGACTCCCTGCAGGTCCTGATGCACCAACTATATTCAACTGTGTAAGGCCATCCTATCTTCAACCAATCTTCCCACCGCTTCAGTTTGTTGTACATTCTTGTGATAGTTTCATCATGTCAGTAGCATTCTGCTTTGTCTTTTCTTGGAAAACAATAACCTTTCCAAGAATAAAGAACCGAGGTCTTATGAAGTAATCGTGTCATTTCCGAACTTTTCGAGTTCATGTGCCAGCTGTCACTTTCCGGTGCATGCTCAAATGGTTTAGAAAAGCTCATAGAAGTGGATCATATTTCTTTGTCAGGTCATTGAGATACCCAGGGGCAGCAAGGTTAAATATGAGCTTGACAAGAAAACTGGATTGATAAAGGTAAAGCAAGCATGCAGTTTATGGCACCTCTTGTTGTGATTTGTGAAACTCTATTTCGTCTTCAGTTGTAAAATGTCCTGTATTCCATCTGAGTGTGTGCACATGCGCAGGTGGACCGTGTGCTGTATTCATCAGTTGTGTACCCTCACAACTATGGATTCATTCCTCGCACACTTTGTGAGGACAGTGATCCTCTGGATGTGCTGGTCATAATGCAGGTATGTCTTAATTTTAGTTTTATGAATTGTGAAATTGTATACTCATAGTAAGTTGTAGTCTTAGATATATAAAAACATGTTCCGAGCAATCATGTGCTTAAGAACTAATTAGTAGTCTTTTAGAGCCAACTCGCACTTACAAATATTACCATTTCTCATTTCTGCATATGTTTGAGAAGCTGTTTAAAATGTAACTTTTGTGCATACAGGAGCCAGTTATACCAGGTTGTTTCCTACGCGCAAAGGCAATTGGCCTTATGCCTATGATTGATCAGGTTTGCTTCCATCTCTCAACTCTGACTTGTTCGTGGATTGCAAAGAATCCTAATGCCTGAATTTGTTTGGATAGGGAGAGGCAGATGACAAGATCATTGCTGTGTGTGCTGATGATCCCGAATACAGGCATTACAATGATATCAAGGAGCTCCCACCTCACCGCTTGGCTGAAATCAGGCGCTTCTTTGAGGACTGTATCCTTTTTTACCCGTTCAGTATTTAGTTATGTTAGCTAAGAGTATCCTACATTAAATAATTAACGCTTTCATCATGCTTGCGAAATTCTACCAACTTGTTGGCAACATACTACGTACTTGGAAAAAATGAAACATACTAAGGTTTTGACCTGAACATCACGGTCTCTTTAACAATACCTGTGCACATTTCTAGATTCATTTGCCATTCTTTGGTTGATTAACCATTGAGCCCTTATCATGTGTTGAACATGCAACTCTGGGAATAATTGCCTCCTCTTAGATTGAATGCTTTCTTTAACCGGGACATTCAGATAAGAAGAATGAGAACAAGGAGGTTGCTGTGAACGACTTTCTGCCCGCAAGTGCCGCCTATGAAGCCATACAACATTCCATGTGAGCTCTTTGACCTAGTCCTGATCATGCTTGTAACGGTGGTTTGTCTAAGATATGTGCTCGTCTCAAGCTGACCGGCGGCAATGTGGTTTTGTTACACAGGGATCTGTACGCTACCTACATTGTGGAGGGCCTGAGGAGGTAGGCTGCTGCTGCTGCGTGGTGGTCCGGTGCCTGGTTCGTCATCACTGTCCGGGACCGGGAGGATGTTGACGAAAACTGTGGAGAAGATACCGTTACCTTATGAAACATGTACTGCTATTTTGTTGGTGTGTCTTGTATACCGCCGGTAATGAACCCCTAATCAATCAACCCCCTTGGGAATTAGTAGTAGAAGCAGCTAGTAGCACAAAGAAATTGATGAAATATTCTTTTCTCGGCCACAAGTGCCTAATATGTTGTACTCCATTAATCCCAAAATATTCATTCTATTTGTGTTAAGTTTCATCGACAAAGATTGGATTTGTTCTTTTGTATGTCGCCAGTGTTGCGGCAAGCTTGGGGCAAGTAGAAGAGAGGGATTGCTGAATTTTCATGTCAAACTACCAGATTCTTTACCAAAAATGACAGATGGAGGATTCAGCTCATCTGAAATTCATCCCTATTTTGATCACACTGCTGCACAATCACTCACAATTCCATCCGAGTCGCAGTAAAACCGGCTGGCAAGCTAGCAGCATACACAAGAAGCAATGTTCATCTCACTGAATGCAAGAATGTAAATCGGATTCAGAGGACAAGAAAGAAAGCAAGAAGCTTCTTCTTCTCATTAAATCATAGATTAATCATCGAACAATGCAAGTCCCAGCACTAACAACTCCTAAGGAATTTCAATGAAAACCATTCAACTCAATTCAATCTGAAAATTTACTTGTCGAACTACCAATATGTTGATCAAACTTGTCAGAAATGGAAATTGAGCTCATGATGGTCTGCGCCTCACAGCACAAATCAATCCGAGATATAGTAATATCACGGATAAGCTAGCAGCGCAAGCAGGAACCATTGTTCAAGTCACAGGAGCAAGACTGCAAAATCAGATTGAGAAACAAGAAAGAAAGCGAGGCACCTGCCCCCCTTCTCATTAAATCATCATCAGCCCACGGAAACCCCAGCACCAACAACTACAGCTAGAATTAGACTAGACTCTACCCAAATCCAACCACATCATACATGACTCCACTAGATACACAAAAGACAACACCACCACCACATGACTAATCATATTAGCGATTGCTACTTCTTGAGGGACTTGGTGGCGATCTTCTTGGGCCACTTGGGAGCCTTGTCCACCTTCTCGGCGGCCTTCTTGGGGAGCAACACTGGGTTGATGTTTGGCAGCACCCCGTCGTGCGCGATGGTGACCCCCGCCAGCAGCCGCCCGAGTTCCTTATCGTTATGGATGGCCAGCAGCATGTGGCGCGGGATGATGCGGTTCTTCTTGTTGTCGCGCGCGGCGTTGCCCGCCAGCTCTAGGACCTCGACGGCAAGGTACTCGAGGACGGCGATGAGGTAGACGGGGGCGCCGGTGTCCACGCGCTGCGCGTATCGGCCCTTCTTGAGGTAGCGCTCGATGTGGCTGACGGGGAATTGGAGCCTAGCCTTCACAGACCGTGACACCGGCTTCTTCTTCGGGCCGCCCAGCTTCCTCCCCACCGTCGCCTTCTTCAGCTTGCCTCCGGCGCTGTCCATCTCGAGGGGATTTGGAGGTGCAAGGATTTGATTGGTTTTTGCTTTAGGCGATTTGATTCGGATGGGCTTCATTTCGAGCCCCATGTTGCTTTTATAGGGTTTCGGGGGAGCAATTAGTTGGCCGTTGGATTTGATGGTAAGCTAACGGTGGGGATTGGATTTTAGGGGTGCGATCCGTGGGAGGACGCAGCGGGCCAATCAGAAGCGGATGGACAGCTGGAGGATCACATCAGGTGCGGCTCCACTTCTGTGCGCCAATGTTTGCGTGAGTTAGCTCTGGTTAAGGTACTTAACTTGCCAGACAAGTGTAGCATAACAAACTTAGCTACATTACGAACCAAACGTGCGATAACTCTTACTTCTCATAGGCCAAACTCGGCATAGGCAGTGGCGGAGCATGACCCGAAATCAAGATTGGGCCAAATCTGTACTACTTAAAAAACGTCTACGGATTCCTATTCTGCTCGCTCGGGGTTCTGCTCCCGGAAATCCCGCTCGCCCCTGTGTTCCTCTCCGCTCCCCGCGTGGGCCCGTTTCACGCGCTCCCATGAGCTGCCGCGTGCTGCTGCTCGTTGTGGCGCGCGCTCCCGCACTCCCGTGTGGGCCCGCTTTCCGTGTGCTGCCGCTCGCTAGCAGTGTGCGCTTCCGTGTTACTATTTGCGAAGCATGTGCATCAAACTAGTTGATTAATAACATGAAACAAAATGCAAGTGCAAACCCATAACAAGTCTTGTATATTTGGTAACCATAGAATCATTATATATTGGACACATACATATTTAATTTGTTCACAAGATACCATGTTGAAGCAACTATTCAGATCCAGTACTCCATAGCAGAAGAAGCTATTCCAAAATACAAGTAAACCGTGCAGAGTTAGAGAACTAACTAAAGAGTAGCTCTTCTATTCTTTCGATCCTTGAAGTCGGCAATTATATCTTTATCATTTTATTGTGCTGCAATTTCTCGTTCTATTTGTAGTAGCAAGTTGTTGGCAAGGAAATCATCTTCCACCTTGTTACTCAGCGTTGTCTCGATGATCTTCAAGCTAGAAAATGCACGCTCAGCACTCATGCACCTAACCTACTGATAAATGGCACATAAATGGGTAAATTTCACAAATCTGAATTTCTGAACATTGCATCATAACAATGAACTAGCGTGCGTTGGCTCTGAAATCCTTAATCTTGGATAACAGATGCAGATGTATGTGGGAAAACTATGAGGTTGAAGTCAACATCCCAATTGCTCCTAGGGTTCCTCGGTCAAAGCTCCTACCAACATTCGAATGGGATTAATCAAAATTATCAAAAGGGAAAAAGTTAGGACCTGACATGCTACCCAGTAGGGCTTGAATAAGGAGGAATGCAAGCGGCAACTGCAACATGGAGCGCAGGAGTGGGGCTCTAAAACCAGTCTTGCCGAGTTTGTTGGCTACACCCTTGCTTCCGCTGCGCCACTCTGATCACCTGAACTCGACGCGCAGCTCTCCTGGAACGCGAGCACAGCCTGGTGATTCACTCACCTCCCTGCACACTCGGTTGATCCACACAACACTCACGCAAGGCCTTTTGGTGCTGCTTCTCACGCTACCTGCAACAGGTTTTTCTGTTGTTTAAATAAGCAAACGGTGCTACGATTACATGGGCCAACTACCCAACACTTCAGCCATGATTTCAAACGTGCTATCCCACGTCCGGAGATCGTGTACACACCCGACGCACATAGCCCGCACAGACCGCGGCGTATGCTCAACGTACATAACAAACTCTGAAACGTAAAACTTGACCGCTAAGCCTATCCTAACAGACTTGACCGAGCACATCAAACTAGCTAGCTCAACACGATGCAGACTCAACACGACGCACTTTGCCGTTTCACACAGCACGGCTTCTCACCGAGAGTCCGTTCCGGTTCAAGACAGCAGCTTGAACATCTCGCACGCCAAACTCTTCTTGATCTACCGGGTCTTGTACTGCTGCAATGCTAAGAACTAGACTCCTATGCAAACTAACGTAATAAACATGCAAAATATCAAGATTAGCTCTAACAGAGTTGCCGTCTTGGACTCTTGGTCTTGGATCCAAACGCCGAAACGCGAGCGGCAGCTAGCAGCTTGGAGCGCAGGAGAGGGGCTTGGAGACTGGAGAGGCAGAGCAAATGGAGCCTGGAGGTCTTGGAGGTTGGAGCCATGGAGCTCCTAGTCAAGGGCTCGAGGCGGCAGTTCCCCGTGACCGCAAGGCCGTGAGCACGCCGGGCAGTGGGCGGTGCAGCGACGGTGAGCTACTGAGGTGGATGTGGGCACGTGGTTCTCGTCTTCTCGAGCCCTACTTTGTAGCAGCATGGGCTAAGTAACGGGCTTTTGCGTTAGAGGGAGCGACTCGTGCTCTTCGGTCCAGTGAATACCATGACCGCAATGCACAGTATTATTGAATCCTTCGAGATATGGGGATGAGGAGAGTGGAAATACACGATTTCAGACGATTGAACATGGTTTACACTCTTCTCAGCAAGCGGAAGCTTCTTTGGTTTGTAAAAAACAAGGTCGAAGATTGGACTGACCCTCGTTTCCCAACTGTTCAAGGCATAGTACGTCGATTGAGGCACCACTGATACATTTTCTACTCCAACAGGTACGTCAATGTGCTGATGTGCCCTCTCTCTATGTTCTTATTTTCTGAATGTTCAAATCTGATTCCATGTCCATTCTCTTTGTTGAAGGTTGCTTCAAAATACCTGAATCTTATGGAGTGGGATAAACTCTGGACGATCAACAAGAAAATAATAATTGGCCCAGTGTGTGCAAGGCATACTGTTTTGCTAAAAGACCAGCGCGTGATCTTCACTCTTACTAATGGTCCAGAGAAATCATTTGTTCAAATTCGAAGACAACAAACTCGAAGATCACATGGCTACCAGATGTAGAGGAACTAGTCCCCCTCTCGTTGGTGGAATTTGATTACCTCATCAGCAAGAAAAAGGTGAGTTAGCAATTGCTCCAAGTTGAAGTCAACATGGAAATATATAATTTATTAGAATCTTTTTTGCTCCAAGTTGGTCCCCTCCAGCAGCATGAGTTCGTGTTACCATGTTTCCTGCAGGGATTCTGGAAAAAGAAGGGAAACAAGGTTTCTCTGAAGAGATTTGGAGTTTTGGACCCTACCTGTAGTTGCTTCAGTTCTTGACTAGTATAGTGAAATAGACAACATGTAGTTATATAATGGGCCGATGACGTGCTTCGTGGAGCACCCAGCCCAGAAACTGAGTCCAATGAAAGAAAAGATCTACTGCAAGCCAAGACAAAAAAAGGCCCAATGAGTAAAAAGACAGTGGTGAAGCGTCACTTCCGGAAGCTGCACCGAAATTCCGGGATTTTTTTTAATTTTATTATTTTCTAAAAAATTACAAATATATGTATCGTTCTGAAAAAATTAGATCCAAACTCTCGCCGCCCTTTGCGTTCCAATTCTTTTAAAATATAAAACACTATCAAAATAAAAATAATAAAAAAACTGTAGTGTATAGAATATTGTCATCTAGAAATAAAAATTTTCAGATAAAAATATGACTGGTACAGTAAGAAAAAGCTAATTTTAAAATCTAAAACTTATCTTTTTTTCAAAACTGATGTATATATTTGCAACTTTTTATTTAAAAAATAAAAATAAAAATTCGAAAATCCGTGAACAATTACACGTGTCACCTTATCCACACACACCCCCAACTATATATAGACACACTCGAGGCGAGTCGGACAGAGAGGGATCGAGCAGGAGTGGGAGGAAAGCAAGTCAAAGAAAAAAAAAGAAAATCCGCGAAGAAAAGCGATTCGGTCTCCTCATCACCATTCACCGCTGCGGCCGGCCGCCTCCTCAGATCTGCGGAGATCCAGCCTCGCCGGCGGCGGCGGCGGCGGCCAGAGTCCAGGATGCCTTCCACGGTGCAGCCGCGCCGCCTCCCCCGCGACGACACCCTGCTCCTCCCCTCCGCCTGCTCCCACCGCCTCAAGCCCTGGTCTTGGCGTCCCCAATCCCTCCTCGCCTCCTCCTAACGCCCACCGTCGATCCATCTGTCCACCCTTCCTCCTAGCTCTACCCTCTGCTGCTGCTTCTCTCCTCTCACGCCCGCTGGAATTCTTCCTCGCCACAGTCGTTTTGTTTCCTCCCGTCGGTTGACTTACGTAGTGAGTTCCGTGTTGTCTGTTGCACCGGATCGGATTGCTCGCTCGCTTTCTGGATTGGATCTGTGGTGCTGGGAGTCAGGTAATACCCATTAGGCCATAAAGATCATCACTTCACAAATTTGAGATCTAGTCTTATAGTATATGAAGTTTAATTTGTTTCACGTCCACACGTAAGGATCAGCTTATGCTAGCTATGGAGTTTATGTAAAACATACAGCGATGCAGCTTAGTATTATACTGTATCTATATTTGATACGTGGGTAATCTGAGGATGAATAACAGGGCTTCACTTTAATTTCCTTTTGTAGCATCAGTTTGGTTTAGCGGTTTCAGGTTTGCAGTGTTAGTGTATCACTGCTACCAGCAAGCTATTGACTTGATGGGTGGTCATTCCTGCGGTCTAGAGGGAGCACCGGGTGTGACACCTGGCGGTGTCTCTCTTGCCGGCGCTGTCTGCACCGATATTCCGCCAGAGAAGCGTTGTGCCTTGGTTGATGAAACCTGTCAACAGGCGGAGAGTGGCAATGGTTCGTTGGAGGCTGAAATGTGCTTGGGTTTCTCCAAGTCTATCAGTTTGGGAGTGAAGAAAGGCCTTCAGAAGTGCTCGACTTTTCCTACCTCTTCTAGTGAGCCTCAACAGGATGTTGGTTCATGCCGCCATGTTGATGACAGACAGGATGCTCCAGTTTATGAGCGTTCAGTGTCCTTACCTGTGAGTACCTCATGTTAAATTATGCTGTCATTTATCCAAAACGATTAGTATTGTATTTAGGTGTTCTTGCTAATCCTATCTGCTATATGTCATCATGACAAAGGTTTTAAAGCTAGCAACAAACTTGATCTCAACCGGAGGTTCTTGGTGGGAAATTTGACCTGTATATGCTTTAAAGCTTGAAGTCATGATTCACTCATGCACATACAAAATTCATAGCATATTTTCAAGTGCAACTTTGAGCTGGTTCATAAAGACACTGATTTTTTTGTGTTTGGAGGCCAAAGCTCAAGAGATACGGGGCCAGCTGGCCATATTAGCAAGTAGCAGCCATGCTGTGCCAGAGTGGCCCACCTTTGAATTTGTTTATTGCTTGCTTGGAAGAATAATTGTAAAACTGGTCATAATTGTTTGAAGTTGTTCATATCCTGGCATTTTCTTGTGCAAATGTAAAGCTTGTTGCTTATAGCCTTGGCTATTATTAGCAAGCCTGTATGAGATATGAAGGCTCAGGGTGTTTTTCCTTTTTATCGCTTTTATATTGGTAACTGGGGACAATATAACAAGCCTGGCGTTATAAATACAATGTCAACTGAATCAAATACTATGCTTGTTTCTGTAATTGTACTACCATAGTACCGAGCTTCTAATTTATCTGCTAGCCATGCATGCAGAACAATAGTTGGCATTTGGCAGCTGAAACAACTAATAGCGCTTTTACATTCATGTGAACCAACTGGTTTATTGTCCTCGGCGTGTTGGCTAATCACTATTTCCTCTTTGGAGCCTTGTGTGACAACTGATAAGCCTATAATGCTTTTGTGGTCTTGATGTTGCCTAATGACAAATTATTTACCACCCTCTTTATTTTGTTGTGTCCGCAGCCAACTTTGAAGCTCGTATCTGCTATGAAAGGAAGCCGCCAAAAGAATGGAATGGAATCACCAACTGAAAATCGCCACGTGAAATGGGCCCCTGACGTGTATGATCCCCCTGTGACGTCGGTATGCCATTCAGTGAATAGCAGTTATCAGCATCGGTCCAAGCCCCGCAAGAAGGAGAAGAACAAACAGAAGAAAAAGCAGAAGAGGAAGCCCAAGAAAAATCAACAGAATTCTATCCAAAATCCATCTGTACTACAGGCTCCTGATCTTGGGTATGATTGCCAGCATTTTACCATTGTTCTAGTCTCTGTGACTCAGGGACATGTGCATATGAAATTTTGCTGATTTATGCACCTTGAACTTGTTAGGTTGAAAGATGTTTGCACCTCTGGTGGTCGGTCTGCACTAGACGACCTCGGTAGACTTGAGGCTGAGATGGTGGATTACAGCATTGGCAATCAAGAAGCCAAATGTGGAAGCAGCTTCCTGCGTGAAACTATCGCTAAAATGCATTTCTCGATTGCTGAAGCTTCCTGAGAGGCGCTTGGGTTCTGCAGATGCTCCTCCATTGTGTAAATATGATGAATGTATATAAATAAATCTAGGTTGCTGCTGTTGTCGTGTGTTTCCTGTTTGCATGAGGCGTTTTCTAGCTTCTGGCCTGTTGTTGTTTGGAGCAATAAGCATAACCTTTTGAACATATTGTGTTTTGTATGTTTTGATGGACAGATTTATCTTTAATCCATGACTGCAGTTGTTGCCTTACCTATGGTTTGTTGATTACTTGATTGTAGCCTCGGTAGGTGATTATGGATTCTAGTAGCTAATCAGATTGAACGTTTGGCCGAAGAACATGTTTGAATCAGTAGCAGTTAGGACAGTACTGGGTGTATTCTCCCAGCCTCATATTTATCAGTTTTCCATCAGGCAGTGAGTTGTGCACGCTTCTGATAATCTGATAGATGCCCGGAACGCCAGGTAAATCCTGCCAAACTGATTTACTGAAATTTTATGCCGGCCGTTTAACCAGAGACAAGCCATTTTCCAGCTTCAGTTTCGTATCCTTCATCCAGGTTTTGACAAAGCAGGAAATAAAGGTGTCGTAGCGCATTCTGAACATAATTCTATCATCAAAATGTTTGTTTAGATAGACAGATCTATCTTTAATCCATGACTCCACAGTTGTTGCCTCACCTATGATTTGTTGATTGTAGCATCGTAGGTGTTTATGGATTCTGGTAGTTGGTTTGATTGGACCTTTGGCCGGTTTGCGTGTTGAATCAGTGCTCACAAAAACAATTTGTAAAGTACTGGGCATTTGCCCAACTTCATCTTAGTTATCCATCAGGCTGTGCGTTGTACACGCTTCTGATAATCTGATGGATGTCCAGTGCTCCAGATGAATGCTGCCAAATTGATTAAGGAAATTTTACGTGGGATTTTAGCCAAAGCGAAACCATCTTGCGGAAAGGATTTTTACATCCTTCAACCGGGTTTTGACAAAGCAGAAAATAAAGGTGTTGTAGCGCATTCTGAATATAATTCTATCATCAAAATGTTGCTGATATTAGCAAACATGACACGATACCAAGACTGACGAACAATCACGCAGAAGGGATAGTAGATTTATCACTGCAATGGATGTAGTTTCCTAGTCCCGTAAGTAGCGCATAGCAACCACTCATAACCATTGCCTCAGGGGAGCACCGAGTCCTTGCAGTGAGGCTCATATTTAGATACAAGCATGGCCGTGCTCAGTTTGCACGGCCTTGGATCACGTCGAGGCCAACCTCAGCAGGATCGGTAGCCTGAAGCTCCACCTGAATGCCGTCGAGCTCGCGCTTGAACCTCTCCTTGGAGCTCGCGTAGATCATCTTGCTCCTCACGCGCGACGAATCAGGAGACCTTCACATTGCCATGTATATATGTAGAGTGGATCAGCCACACTCAAAACAGAACAGCAAAAATTCCTAGTGACGAAGTATGTACCATGCGATGAAGAATATCTTGCTCTTCTGGCAGTTCTCCTCGGTCACGAAATCGTAATCGAAGATCGCGTATCTGCATTCATTCGCAGGAAGGCTTGCAGCAAAATCGTCGTAGTTCAGCACGGGCTCGCCAACCTTCTCCACAACAACCATCTTCTTCTTCTCGTCTATCTTGTAAATGATGAAGCGATGGGTTCTCTTGGCCTTCAGCTCCAGGAACCTGAGCTTGCACTCGTCGTCCACAGCCATCCCTGACGCTGCATTCGCCTACAAGTACAAGAACAGAAAATACAGTCACTGAAGACGATTTGCTTGCAGAAAATTCTGAAATTAGGAAAACAATCACACAGTACTAAATGCATTCTCTTTCATTAGATATGATACAATTGTAAAAGCATTTCCATAAGATATAATGTGAGATAGATTCATCGGGGCCGGGGGATGGTGCAGCAACAGAACAACTGTAGTGAGATGTGCTATTTTAGAGGAAGATTGGCTGCAGTTGGGTTGCCCGTAACTTTCATCTGAGCTACACCCAATCAATGCAGATGACTGGCGGGATAATGGCTGTGGAACAAACTGAATTCGCCGATAGGGCCTGTTCAGTGGATCTGAATCTCAGCTGGCAGAATGTCCACATACCACAACTTAATGATCAGCTCACACAGGTCCACATGAAACAATGGTAATGACTATAATAATTGTCAAAACATGAATTAGAACCATACATCACGGCACAACTAATTGGAAAACAATGTGATGACTTATCTCTCATTCTTCTCCGGTACATGCGCTTCTATATGTTATGTCAAACTTGCTGAGCCTTAGCATTCACTTTAGGGAGATAGCATTTACAGATCAAAAGTCAAGAAGACATCTCGCTTGAAAACTATGCTACATCTGATCACTAGACATAAGGATTGTAACTGAAGCGGTGAACCAAATGAATCCTCCAATGGACTTTCACTATTTTGCCAGCTGATCAGTTGAGGTTTTCTGATGAAGTAATGGAAGCCAGCAGTCACTAATCTACTCACCATCAACGAAAGCGGCCCTCTACTCCCCAACCCACAACTCCCAAACTGAAGGTTAGGAAATTCTTGCTTTACGAATTAACCGGACGAATCTGAGGCTAAGTTGATAGCAAGTAGGCGTCTTACTACTACTTCTCTTGTTCATCTATGTGATCCAAATGGACGCTAAATTGAATCAGACGCATGTAGAAGATGTCTTGCCACTGTAAGGACAAATGGACAATGTGCCGTAACTGAGGCTGTTGAAAGAAGAAGAGCGTCGCAGATTTCATTACATCGTTTCTCACATCTATTCAGAAAAGATCTAGATAGCGTACCTGATGAACAAAGAGAGAGAGAGAGGTACTGTGCACACAACAGGGCACCAAGAAAAGAAACAACCAGAGACAAGCAGCGACAGGAAGTGGGAAGAGGAGGCGATGGCTGTACGTACCATCAGCGCAGAGCGGGGACGATCGCGGTGGGGAAGAAACGGAATCGGCGGCGAGGAAGGATGAGCAGCGCTTGCCTCTCCTCCCCCCTCTTCAGCTGTGTGCGCTTGGTGCGAGTGGGAGAGGTGGTGGTGGTATTTGTGTGCGGGAGTCGCGTGGAATGGACGCTCGATCGCTCGCGGCATCTTTTCGGTCGGAGGGAGGACCGCGGGCCCCACGAGTCAGTGAGTACCTTCCCTTCCCTTCCCTTCCCTTCCCCTGCGGCTGCGCTTGGTCCTCCTGCACCCGTGTGCCGGGCCCTGCTCCGTGGGCCCCACCATATCGCATCACGTCATGTCATGTCATCACGGGCCGGGTTGAAGCGGCCCAAGGGTGGCCCGTTTAGGTGCTGTTATTCGATATTTTTATTTTTTAAATTAAAAATTGCAAATATATACGTTCATATTAAAATTTTAAAAAATTATACTCTTGTCGCCTGAACGAGAGGATTGTCTGAACTAATAACTTCACACGTAAGATCAATTCATATATCAAAAGAGATTTATATATACGAAATTTATAACATGATTATCTAATTCTAATAGCGAGAAAAAATGATGAGTATTTAGACAAGACGGTAGAGAAGACTATATCGTCTAGAGCTAGCCGTCTGTAGTAACATTATGAGGAAGATTAAGATGATGACCCATTTATAAGGAGATGAAAATAATTCTCATGTAATACCTTAGTATAAAAATAGTACGATAAATGTGACCTCCGTGGTAGATAACGATGGAGATAATGTGTGAGCAACGCCCGCACCATCTTCAATAACTTGACGATGTAGGCGAAGTGCAAAAGGGGCATACCCTATGGAGAAACGCAACGGTGAATATATGAAAGATAAATATTGGATGACTAGGTATAAAAGATAAGTAACGTGAGATTGAATATATTTTTAGAATTTATGTAGGTAAATATTGGATGTCTAGGTATGAAAGATAAATAATAGAATATTAAATGTATTTTTGAAAGGAGAATTGAGGTCCAACTTTACACGGTTATTATTTTTCAACTCGGATAGACGGTGGAGATCGATCAGATCTGTCATAACTCGTGTATTTTATAACAGTATAGATAATTACATCGCAAGCAATTCTCAACTTATTAGCATAATAAACCTTAAAAAGCAATTAGCAATATTTTTAGTCATCATCATCCTGCTGGATCAAGCGACCCTTGATCACTCAATTCGGAGCAAGTCTTTACGGCTCGGCCATGTCCTTGGCGAACTCGCCATCGTGAGCATGGCCATCGATGACGACAGAGACTGGCACCTCATCGGCGTTGCTCATGTCGTGCTGCTGCACAACGAGTACCGACGACGTCACTCCGTGGCCGGATGACGCCAGTGCGTCGCCGATGGGCCCGAGCTCCGGGTGCTCCGCCGGGCGGACGGCGAGCTGCGCAACCATCTGGGACGGCAGCCGGCCCTTGCCAACGACCACCAGCCCGTACTCTCTGCTCTTCCCGATCGCCACCACCTCCTCGATCACGTTGCCCACCACCACCCGCTCCTCGAACCGCACCAGGGAGCCCATCTTCTGCCGGAATTCCGCCACCGCCGCATCGTCCAGATCCTGCACCATCAAGCATGGAAGCAAACAATGTCAATCGCGTCCTGACGTTTCATGCCATGACATTGGACGTCGCTGTTCGCCACCGTTAAGTTACCTTCTCCCTGCGGCTGTCGACGACGGCCGTCGTGAATGTGTAGTTCCGGTCCGCGTTTTTGGTGTTTGACGGGCGCAGCGTGACCTCGGCGTGCTCCTCGCTGCCGGCCTTGCCGTCCACGAATCGCACGACGGTGACCTGCACGCCGGGGTGCTCGGCCATCCTCCCGGCGAGCTCAAGGGCCTCCCTGTCGTCCGGCCCGCCGAAGAACACGACGCAGACGCCGTGCGCGACCTGCTCCGAGCTGACCTGCTCGCCGCCGCCGAAGCCCCGGTCGACGAGGACGGCGACCGAGCAGGGCGCCTCTCGGAGGATTCTCCGGTTGACGGCGCACCACTCGGGCCCGAGGTTCTCGACATCTTCGCCGTGTCCCGTCTGGTGCTTGTGGAACGGCAGGACGACGAGCGACACGCGCTTGTCCTCGGCGACGGCGGCGACGTCGTCGTGCATGGTGTGCAGCGCGGATACGGCAGTCATGGCGCGTACGTGGACGTGCCCGAGCTGCGCGTAGGTGTCGAACGCGACGTCGATCTGGTCGTGCGGCGGCCCTCCTGCGCGGCGCGGGCGCAGGAATGGCACGCCGTTCCGCCGCGCGGCCCGGGCCATAAGGATAGAGGAGGTGCGCTCGGTGAGCTCGACCATGCGGAGGATGTAGAGCTTGACGACGCGGCGCGGCTGCGTGTGTCCCCGGATGGTCTCGATGAGGTTGATGAGCGCGGGGACATCGTGGCCGCCGTGGATGCAGGCCAGCACGCGCAGCTCCTTGGCGTTGGCGGTGGCAGCGCTCGCACCGGCGGAGGCCGACGGGGAAGAGGGCGCGGAGGGGACGGGGCCCTGGAGCTTGCGGTGGTGGAGGCGGCGGCCGGCGGTGCGCGCGGGCTTGTAGATGGCCATGACGGTGGGGGTGGTGATGAAGGTGGTGACCAGCGCCATGAGCACCAGGATGGCGAACGTCTCCTCGTTCAGCACCTGCATCCGAGTGAAATTTCTGGCACCGTTAGGAACTCCGAATTGGCTGAGCTGATTTGTTGCCTGCAAAGTTCAACAAAATGCTATCTTTTTCCTAATTCGAAACACGTTCTCGCATTTTCATTTTTTTATAAAGAAACCCCTCGTGTGACAAAATCTAGTGATTTTGTCATTTTGGATGGAGCCAATAGCCTTCGACACGCAGGCCAACGTTAGGGATGCCACGTGGAAGAAAGGATTTGTGCATGGCTGACAGATTGACGTGTGAATGCCAATCCATTGCACCGGACCCGCTTTGTCCGACCCGGATCCTCTGTCTTAATTGCGATTAATTCAGAAAATTACTGTATAAACAGTGTAATAAGTCAACAGCTACAGTAGACTGTATTAATTAATCAAAACTCACTCTGATTGTAAATATAAGTCGTTTTAGCGTTCTCAACTATTCTCTAAATATAAATCATTCTCGAACTTTTATACATTTTTTTTTCTCTTTTTACCCTTGTTTAATAAATACTACCACTCTCATAAGTTAATGAGTTATATTTTCCAATGCAGAATAAATAAAGAGCAAGAAGGTCATTTGATCTATTTTCTTAATCATTGTACACAAGTCTAAAACGACCTCCATTTGCAATCGGAGGGAGTATTACTGTAGTAAATAATGTAGAAATAGTGATGTGGCATGCTGTAGCAACGTGATTTGATGTTCATATGTTACTGTAGTGACAGATATGAGCTCTCCGTTTTTGATCCGACGGTGCACGTTCACCTTAATGCAGAGCACTGTAGTCTCTTTGCATTGGCTTCTCCAATGTAGAGGATCTCAGTCCCGTTTTGTCAGCCGCTGCACACAGCCCACACAACTTTTTTTTTGCCGAGGAGCTATTACTGACATAAGATCACTTCCAGCAAGTACTTAAAAATTCATCCACTATAATACTATTACAATATCTCCTAATACTATTACAATATTTTTTTATTTTTTTTATCTCCAACAGCTACCTTATTTCATACCTTCCATTACTCCCCTCCTTCACTCAGACCCATAGACATACACTCGGCACAGTAATACAGAGCCTCCAATCGATCGGCAAATTTCTGGCTCCCGATGCTACAGTATTCGGTCCCGCTTCCCTATAGCGCCCGGAATCGAAGCTGCTGGAGCTCAATATCGATCGACTGGATCGGCAAAAGGACGCTCTGTCACGCTGCACAGGAATACGGATCGGAAATACCAATCCGGCTGGAGATAGCCTAAGTAGCGTCCATTACACAAGCTAGGAAAGGGCACAGATGAGATATGTTTAATTTAATTTTTAAGGTATTTGGTTGGATGGATGCAGTGGTTAGTAACAGTGAATATTCTTTAAGAGGATGGAGGAGATTTGGGGAAAAAGGGCTGGATCAGCCATTCAGGTTCTGTTAGTCCATACTCGTTGATGCTTGTGTGGTGTGTGTTTATTATTTTATTTAACTTTCAATTTTATCTGAGTATAAAGTAGTTCAAGAATTTTAAATATTTTTAATGAGTAAACTATAATTTACAAGCAAACCGTTTAATTGGTTTGATTAAAAAGTCTGAGCTAATATTTAATTAAAAATCTCCAGCAAAGTCTACTTTTATATTTCTAGCAATTTTTAACGCCTCAAATACATTTTTAAAAATCTGAAAAAATTCACTAATATTTTTCTTATATGATGTACTAATTTATAAAAATATTTTCAATATTAGGTTATTTAGTAAAAAAAAAGATCCTTGGTAATGCTTCATTTAGGAGAAATTGCCCTCATACCATTATGAAGATTTACGTCTTGCTAAAATACTACTAGTGTGTCTATGACATGCAGGATCAAGTTCTATATTTCATTGACATAGCTCAGTGACATTTTAGCAAAGTAGGAGAGAGAGAGAGAGTGGTATAGTGGTAATTTTCCTCTTTATTTATATGTATTTTTATTATTTCATGTGATATTATATTTTTAATTCAATTTGAATTCAAATATGTATAGATTCATCTAAATGTTACATAATTATAAGGTAAATTCACTAAAAAAATCAACATAATCAACTCAGCTTATCCAATTCATCTAAATAAATAGAAAACTATCTCATACTATCCATTTTAGTATTAAAAAAAAACTTGCAGATCATATCTATTTAAACTAAAAAAAAAAATTAAATCATCTCATTAAAAATAGCAATAACCATATCGTATCTAACCTCATCATCTACCCAAACACATCTTTAATGCGTGAAAAATACTATTACCACTTAACACGTTAACCTTACCCAGATCTAATCCCAGGACGATCCGATTATTCCGATCGCACACGGGAGCGCTTCGTCGAATGCAAGCAAGCATGGGAAGCACTGGACTGCATGTACAAGGAAAGGTCATGATGACATGTTGATAAGATTCACGCCTCCTGCTCTTACTCATTCTACAAGGTGCGTCCCACTTTGCCACGCACCGCGCAGGCCGGACAATTTTGGTGTTTCCAATGCAAAGAGAAGAAGAAGAAGAAGATTCATTGAGGTCAGTGACCTGTTTTGGTGTTTGCATCTGTGACGTCCCCGATCGATAGCCTAAAGAAACCTAATCACGAGCAGCAGTGCAGCTACCACGCTCTGCAACCGATACTAGTAGTTTCTAACCACCTGTTAGATCACAGTTCACATGGCCGGACCTGGCTAGGGCCATGCATGCATGCATGCATGGTCCAGCATGCATGGTCCAGCACCATCGGGAACAAGGTGACCTCTGCTTTTGTCTTGTCCTCACAGGTGCTCCTCTTTTGGATCCGTGACGTCCATGCTCGATCTCACTCTCAGGGCATCACCACAAACGCAGCAAAAAACTTGTAGCACATGTACAGACACGCACTGTGCACGTACAAGCAACGTCGTCATACATACATACGTGTACACGTACAAAATAAGCAGCAGATCAGGGAAACAGAGAACATGTACCGATGTATGTATGTACGTACGTACGTACCTTGCGCTCCCTGCCGATGTTGAGGACGATGAGCTCCACGAGCCCCTTGGTGTTCATCACCACGCCCAGCACCACCGCCTCCCGCGCCGACATCCCGCAAGCCATCGCCACCGCGAACGTGCCCACGATCTTGCCCGCGCAGGCGGTGCCGATCACCAGCGCCAGCATCGCCCACGCCTCCCCGCCCCGGATGGTGGCCACGTCCGTCTTGAGCCCGCTCGACGCGAAGTAGAGCGGCAGCAGCAGCTCCGACACCAGGTCCTCCACGCGCTCCGTCACGCGCCCCGCGAACTCCCCCTCCTTGGGCACCGTCAGACCGAACACGAACGCGCCGAAGATGGCGTGGATCCCGATCGTGTCCGTCGCCAAGCCCGACGCCAGCACGCCCGCCAGGGTCGCCGCCACCCACACGTCGCCTCCCTGCCCCGCGGCGTCGGCCCGCCGCGCCACCCACGACATCGCCGGCTTGACGACCACCATCCATGCTGCCACGAACGCCGCGCCGCACAGCAGCACCCAGAGAGAGACGACAGGGCTCCGGTGGCCACCGCCGGAGATGGCCACCGCGAGAGCGAGGAGGACCCACGCGGCGACGTCGTTGAACGCAGCGGCCGCCAGCGCCGTCTCCCCGATGGGCGTGGTGAGGAGTTTGAGCTCCGCGAGGATGCGCGCCAGGACGGGGAAAGCGGTGATGGAGAGCGCGACGCCCATGAAGACGAGGAACGGCGCGTACCCGGCCTGGTCAGCGCCCGGGATGGCGCGGCGGAGCACGAAGGCCACGCCCACGCCGCACGCGAAAGGGAGGGAGATCCCCGCGGCGGCGATGGCGAAGGCGCGCCTCCCGCTGCGGCGTACGGAGCGGAGGTCGAGCTCGAGCCCCACGAGGAAGAGGAAAAAGAGCAGGCCCAGGCTGGCGACGGACTCCAGCACGGGCGTGCTCCAGGGCGGGAAGAGCGCGCGGAGGTAGGCCTTGTTGCGGCCCAGCGCGGAGGGCCCGAGAAGGATGCCGGCCACGATCTCGGCGATGACCTTGGGCTGGCGGAGCGGGCGGAGGAGGAAGGCGAGGAGGCGGCTGAGGACGAGGATGAGGAGCGCCTGGAGGATGAGCAGCGGGAAGGCGAAGTGGAGCGGGTCATCGCCCTGCCACACGCCGTTGGAGGACGTCTTCACCGCCGCCATCTCCGCCGCGGACACCGACGGCGATGACATGGCTCGGCGTCGCGGAGCGCGCACACAGGCAGAGAAGACGCGCGCGGTGGTTCAAACACAAGAGCTGAGGTGGGGTCGACGGTTAGCTCCTTGGATTTCTGAACTCGTACTGCAGGTAGGAGTCGCTGCCGGCCTGCGACTGCGGGGGTCCCGTGATTCGGCGGGAGCTTGAGAGAGACGTACGGGACAACTTTGCACGTCAAGTAGTGAGATGACGATTCACTGACGTGTGCGCTCTCTAAGCAATCTCGTTCACAACGGCAGGGATTACCGCTGACCACACTATTTTTTTTTAAAGAACGCTTCCTAGATTTCGGGTTCCTTGTTTCTAAACACACTATTTTTTTTTTAAACACGTACGTTTTCTAGATTTCAATTTGGAGGTTGGTCAGGACAGATTGATCGACTGAAACAACGATTGTTTTCGGTCAATTAAAATGTAACAGGTCCCATTTTTTTAGTTTAAGCATTCGCCGAGTTTAGGAGTCTGAGGATGATGATCGGACTGGTGATGGGACACGGTGTGGTAGGGGAAACAAGGAACCCGTCTGGTAGGGGCGGCGAGCGCCGGAGACGGGTGGCATTTGGGGTGGGGGAACGTCACCCCAAATCTTATCTCCGAGGAGCGCGCCGGAGACGGGTGTCAGTCTATTACGGTGGGGGAGAAGAATAGTTGCATGCAGAGAGGGAGAGGGGAAGAAGAAAATAACAGCACCGTTCGATCAGGATCCGAGGGATGACGTTCGTCGACCGAAACAAAAGCCACGATTGGATTATAAACCTTTTTTAAAGACTATTTTTCCATACTTGTGGGAAAAGGACTGATGTCAAAGTTACTGAACAGACGCATTTAGCTAACTGTTACTAAATCTCTAGCTGTTCGATTCATGTTTTCCTTCAAATTAAATATTTTTCTGTTTTTTTTTTATCTTGGGACACATGTCATTAGAGCTAAGTTCTAAACAGTATTCTCACAAGCCACAATTACTCTAACGAGTTGTAATTTTGTAATCATAATATTGTACTTTTTGTCAAATGTGTTGTATTATTCAATTATGTATTACGAGTCGTGTACAGACACAAATGAATCACAATAATGTACTTTTTTGGTAAAATATGGTCATATTGTATCTCCCTGCATTCTATCTATCGACTCCCTCCCAGTTAGTTACAATATTTTGATAGCCTCTTTACCTCCCTCGTTGGCTTTCTTTCTATCTCCTTCCTTCCTCAGCTCTCTATCCGTAGAATACTCAACCGCTTGTTGCCATCGTATGCAGAACTCGCAGAAAGGAATAGCATCATCAACCACTCGTCGCAATCATATGCAAAACACTCAGGTGGCTCCTTCGATCTAGCCCAGGCGCAGGAAGGAGATGTGCCGCCGTCAAATATTGAAGAAGGTAGCCTGAGTACCTACCTCAACCTAGACCAAACAGATGTCAGTGGAGGCAATGAGGTAATTTATAAGTAGATGAATGCATCTATTGTACATATGATCATATAGGTTCTCAATACTATTTTCGCTTATTTGTAGATGCATGAGCAATCCCAGGAGCGACATCGTGTCCAAGATCCCTCAAAGATGCCTAAGGGACGGTTTGTGATCACGGAGATCTCATTAGCAGGGGAGCTAACTGGACCAGAGAGAGTTCTGGGGCCATACAAGTCAGTATGTGGGATAGCTGTTAAGGATCACGTGTCCATCACCTACAGATTGTGAACTGGCGAACGGGGTGATCCGCATGTGGTTCCTGATTCAATTAAGAATGACATATTGTGGCCTAAGATATTTGAGAAGTTTGACTTCCTTGAAGAGACAAATATGGAAGTAGTTAAACGTAAAACGCTAATAATCATAGATCTTTCATTTAAGGACTGGAAGGGCGCACTAAATAGAACTTATGTGTAGAAAGGTACAACGCCAGATTTTAGCAAATGGCCGCAACTGGAACATCATTGGCACACCTTTGTGGATTACAAGTTGTCGAAAGAAGCACAGAGGTTGAGTGAGGTGAATAAAGAACTCAAAGAAGAGCCTCTATCCTCACAAAGTTGGCAATCATGGGTACGTAAGGAAAGAAAGGTAGTGGCAATAAGAGCTAGATGAACTATGAGAGAGAGGTGTCACGCTTGAGATGGAGGGCCGGAGTGAACGATCGATGCACTTCCTTCTTGGGAGAGGTGCTTCTTACTTGTATGATGGAAGCTTATGCATTACGACTTGCAAAGACTAAAAAATGACATAAAATCTTGCAAAAAAGCTTGCAGAAGCCCATGCTCAGTCTACACAAGGCTCTTTCAAGCCAGATAGGGATAGGGACAAGCTCACGTTAGCCCTGGGAAACAAGGAGCATGGTGGTCGCACACGAGACGTTGGTGTGATGGGTTGGAAATATGGATTCCCAGACGCCATCAACAATTACATGAGTTGAAAGAGATCCCAAGCAGAGCGACATGCAAAACGAGAGGCAGAACAAGCTAGGATGATGAAAATGCTTGAACAAGTGCTACAACGTGAGAGAGAACATACATATGAAAAAATAGCATAAGCAATACAAAAAGCCTTCATGCGTGAACAGGGCGCCATTGGGAACGAACATGAATGACCGATAGCATCTCTTGATGTTGCGCGCTCCAGCCCCGGTTGTCGTTAGAGTAGCTATGAGTCCATAGGAGTTCTGGGAGCTGATTCCATCACTTATCCTGTGGACCACATCACAACACGGACAACGTGCAAACTCCACATTGGTGCTAAGAACATTACCATCAAGATAATTTTTGATGTGGCTTATCCCTGCGACGCCCGTGACCTTTTGCACAAACGTCCCATACCGGAGGGCTACATTGTGGTCGAAGTAGACGAGACAGTTGACAATTACCGTCATGTTCAGATGGACTACCCCACATAGGAGGGGGCGGACACTATAGCAGAGAACGAGCACATACTCATCATGTGGGAGAAGACCTACATAGTGTTTCCACCAGGGATAGCTTCTGAGAATCTCTACTCTCCACTATAACGCTAACCCGTCGTCACCTTATAGATCTTCCACTCCTCAACCATCTCCTAAAAGTCCACCTCCTCGGCCATGTACTCGAAGAATTCCACCGCTCAAGAAACCAGCACCATCAAGAAGCTGGCCATCATCTCAGAAAACATGATCAGGTTCCACACCATCCAAGCATACTACATCATCTAAGAAGTCGATGTCATCTAAGAAGTTGACGGAGCCCAAGGAAATATATTCACTTACTCATGAGAAAATAAAAAAGATATTTACACCAGTGTAATGACTCGTTTTCATCCTCTAGCACCTCCATCAAACCTTGTTGTGCTTGAAGATAGCATGAATTTTTTTATGAATATAACCAAAGTTAAACAAACAAGGGTGGCTTCAAGTAAGCCACCAACTGACTATAGACACATCAATAAAAAGCAGGTTAAGAGCAGACTAGGTCCAATAATTAAGGATGCTCTAAGCATTAGGGACTTCCTGACTGATTCAAAATTAACAACAGAGGAACTAGCACAACTTACTATGGGAGCACATATCCAAAAGTTGGATGTTACATGGCCATTTGAGTTGAGCAAATCTTTGGTCAAACTAGATATAGAAAGAAACCTTACAACTCAAATGCGTCGATTAAAACATTGGTACTTGGAGCAGTCTAAGCATGGTTTTCAATTATTTCCCATAAGATAGAGAGATGAATATTTCCTCAATGGGGGTGACTACTTCTGGGTGAAATTCGAGTGCTTGTCTGAAATGTACAAGAAAGATACCCTCGACGTAGCCATAGTGAGAGCATAGACTCTGTAAGTTACTTGTATATATAATTCACGTTATATGATATTGTACCTTCAAATTGCATGGGTAACTTATCTCTTTCGTAGAATGGAGATCCACACATGCAACCAAGAATCAGATAATAATGTAGGATTCATCTATCCTGGGCTTGTCAACATGGAACTTGTAAGGGATTTTTCAGATTTCACCGAGGACTACTTATTGAAGTGTCTGCTTCACCACCAATACAAGAAATTCATTCTCTTACCCTACAGCTTTGACTGCGTGTTTGTGTTCCAGGGCGTTTTGCTTTTATGGGCAACTCGATTCTAGTACTAATTTGCTATAGTGTGATATATTCCTGTAGTTTTCATTGGATCTTCCTTGTCATCCATCTAAACTTGAGCAAGATCATTGTCTTGGACTCACAGAAGAGAGATAAGATGACTTACCAAGTTCTGATCGATATGCTAAACAAGTAAACTCGATCATTTAATCTTCTCGTCGTTTGCATTTAAGTTTAATTGCTATTCATATTCACGTACAAAGCATACACAAGATACTGCAAAAAGAGTATTATCTACTTTTCAGTCATGAAATAGTATGATGTAAAAACTGACTTTCTGGTATGTAGGGGATATTCATATCTTGCATTTTCTACTAAATAAAAAAGTTCAATTCATTTCACTGACGAATCCTTTCCACTTGAAATGTATGAGGCAGCTACTCGACAACAATCTATGTGTATTTTGTGTTCTTATTTTCATGCACGCATTCAGCGGAGACGGAGACGCTGTCAGGTATAAGGATGTTGGGGTTATGAAATTATATATTGATGTATTCTTTTTAATTTCTATATGTGTTTAAGGACTAATGCTTTCGATTCTTCAAACGCAGCACTCCAAACAAGGCACAAGTGTATCACTCTCTTCGGAAATACATGCCATTCAAACAAGGCACAAGTGTGTTCTTCATGTAACATGTTATCAACCGAAACGACAAGTTTCATGAACTGATCATACCGTCAACACGGGACAAACATTCAGATGACACCGTACCTTTTAGTAGAGAGTATGTGATAAGGAGCAAGTCTACCAAGGGGCTTGACAGCATATATTTAGCCAAATGACACATATTAATGAATGACATTAATTACCATGTCTTAATGAAGGACATAAATTACTATGTGTTAATGAAGATATCTTTATTATTGATTTATATTAAATATATGTCTCATTATATGCATGTATTGAGAGGGAGTGAGAGACGGTGAGAGAAGAGAGAGAAGGAGGATGGAGAGGAGAGAGAGGGAGGAGATATTGAGAGGGAGAGAGAGACGGAGATAGAGAGTAGAGAGAGGAGATAGAGAGGGAGGTGAGAGAGGAGAGATGAAACACTATCAGCTAAAGTCTTCAGCCGGCAGTGATTCTCTCGAAAGCACTGCCGGCTGAAACCAACAGTGACACGCAGGACATCACTGTAGGCTAAAGCGGTCAGCCGGGAGCGATAACGCCCTTTACTGTCGGTCTCCCGGGCTGACAATGATAGTTGAGGACTATCACTATCCGTTACCCATTGTCGGTTTCAAAATCGGTACTGAAGGAGGTTTTGGAGCAGCAATGATGAAGATTTATATAGTAGTGTGGGTATGTATACATCATAATGACTCACACGTATCATGCACATATACACGGCCAACGTAACTTTACTTAAAAGTCCATCTCCCAGCCACATGAACCAAATTTGGAGTCGAAGTTTTGTAATCATTTCTTAATTATTTTGTTGTCATTTAGTAGGAGCTACCTTGTTTTGTAATCATCCCTTAACCTTTTGTAATTCTTATACGTAGTGTTGTCTAGTTGTATGCGTATGGTTCACCTGAACAATTAAATATTGTGTGATCAGAGGGAGCACTTTACAGTTCATGCACGACAGATTTACAGTTGGACAGTGGCAGAGCTAGTATTTTTGCGTTGGGTAGTACTTCAACTTTACAAAAGACGTGAAATCAATATATAAGTAAAAAATCTTTAAAGTACAATATAAATGTATTTAAAAATATCTCATAATATCTTAAATTTAACAAATAGGTTCAAATTTTGCAAAAAATACAATATAAATTGTTCAAATATGAAATAAGATCTTACATAAATAAGATATTACAATACTACTCTAGATTATTCACTTTGCACTTTCTCATGATAATGAAAGTCTCAATTATGTCATCTCACGTACTTTATAGAAAATACCCTGCTCAATAAATATGATTAAGCCAAGTAACAGTTAAAAGTGTGAAATTTTGCAAGCTCCAAGGAACACAAGAAGAGTAAAGAAAAAGTACCCAACCCACGTTTGTTAGCTGGGCCTCCCGGCTCCTCTCAAAGTCTCAACAACAACCGAAAAAGAAAAGGGCCTCCAAGCATATCGGAGCTCGCTCGCCTCAGGCTTAAGCCATCGACCCGAGCAGGCTGCATTTGCTCATCTGTTTCTGCTCGCAATGCACAGATACAATAGGCACTAATAAGCATAGTTACTGGTATATATATGCCAACTAAATGCAAGTTACTACTCAGTCTTTAGTTCGAGTCTTATATTAGGTGTAGACTGTAGAATTAATATTGACAGAAGCAACGTACGTAACCACCTCGACAGAAGATGCATGCGTCTCGATCACGAGTGTACGAGTGTATATATATGTATGTATGTATGTATGTATATATATAGATCTGAACATGCATACATATGGTCACTCCACTGCATCGAGCTGCACCAGAAAAATGTGTACAGAGACAGTGAGGCAACAAGTGGCTAATGAATCGCAGTATGGATCGGCATGCCATGTGACGCAGATGCGACGAACACGCCGCTCGCTGGGTGCTGCCATCAAACATGCATCGCTATTCACTCATGTTGCTATGTTTTTATTATACACCAATACACTGTACGTGATGACCTACGTCGTACTTGCTTCATTAAAAAATACAGTAGACTATATGTGGTCACGAGTGAACAATATTACGATTTTACTTGGTGTGAGTCGATAGATTGAAAATGGACGGTCAAAATCTAGCGGTGCAGTAATAATACCCATGCTACAGTACAGCAGTACAGTTCACAACAGTGCTTATGCAACATTGCTTAACACAAGGTACTGTTCATCCTTCAAAACTGTTCACCCGTTCCATTGCTTCCTAAAGTCATAACATATGGATCCACCCAAAACACACACAACATACGAGATAATGCTTCACCTGAGCACAAACTAGCCAGCTGAATCCTAGTTTTAGGAACCAAAGGTAAATTCTATGGAAGGAGAATTTTTACATGTGCATGTGTATAAATGACTTGTCAAAATCGTTTATTTGTGTTGAGATTTGTGCCGGAGAAATTGGTGAAAATTCATATGATATTTGAGGATAATTAATAGATAGATTGCTAAGATAAACCGTGTGTGCATAAGCCCATGTGATTTTGTATTTCTCATAATTATATGGATACTTAATAACTGGGCCTAGTGAAAGGATCGAATGAGTTAAGAGTGGTGAGGGGATGAATTGAACTCTAATTAAAAGTACTTTTATTGAATTTTAGAACAAGTAGTAATCTTATCCTAGATGAAAAATAATACAACTACACTCATAAGCTAGAGGATGGCAAGAAAACAAGTAAGCTAGAACATATAGTAAATTGTGGAATTAAAGGCTTGTAAGAATGCAAATACTCAAAGTAAATACATAAAAGTAAAGAGATGAATAAGAAGACACCAATTTTTCCCTAAGGTATCGAGGAGTTAGCACTCTCACTATTGCTCGTTGGAGCATCCACTGTCGCTCTTTCTTAAGCTACTTAGTGCTTCCTCATGATTACCACTTCTCTATCTCTGGATTGACAGACATCAAACCAAGCACAAAGCTTCTCTTAAGGTTCCCACGATATCTCCAAGAGCTCACCAAGACACCTTTAGTCACCAAGACCGGCTATGTGTTGCCAACCATCAAAAGTAATAAGCTAATAGCTTCACTTGACCAAGATCAAGCCTAAACTACAGCTAGATACACACTTGCTACTCTCTATACACTAAAAATATCTTTAATCTTCAATTAAGAACTTTGCAAATCAACCTTGTGCTCTCTTTTGCTTCTTAATGAACCACATAATGTATATGCTCTTCTAGGTTCGCAAGAGATAGAAGTGAGATGAAATGAGGGGTATTTATAGGCTAGAGGTCTAAAGCCGTTGCCTAACCACCCATATTTTCTGTGAACACCGGATGATCTGGTATACACATTCTCACACACATCAGACCATCTAGTGTGTACCTTCTTCCAACGGCTGGCTACTGCCAATTGTCACTAGCCGTTACTGCTGAAATACTCCGGTGAAGTCATCCAAGCACACACCGGACCATCCGGTGTGCACTTTGCACCGAACCAACAGACAAAACTCTGGAAAACACTCCGGTGAGGATATCTCAGTGATCACCGGATAATTTGGTGTGTTCACCCTACTTTTTCTAAAAACTAAACTTCTACTGTAAAACACTTCGGTGTTCATACCACTCTAACATCGGACCATCCGATGTGTTGTTTTTGAAAAGCTTCTTCTAAGCCAAGAACACTCCGGTGTGTATAATAATCTGAGCACCGAACCATCCAATGAGTGTAATTTTCTTTGAACTCGTCCAATTCAAACGACCGTGAGCTCTAACTTCTTGACATCTCAATTTGGAAACATCTTGAATTGATTGAGAGCATTCATAATCACATGATACATTTTCTCACGAATTCTCCTAAAACCTTCATGAATTTCACAAAGAGTCATCCAAATTTCATGAGCTAGTTCATTGCTCCTAACCCTAGAGAAAACCTCTTCACTAATTCCCTCATATATATAGCATTTTTAGCCTTAGAATTCTATCTAACTTGTTATTCAGAAAAATGTTGATCGAACCCAATAGAGGTGGCTAGCCAAACTTCGGGTGAAATAGCCTCGAGATAGCTCACCATGCAAACTTCCCTCGAACCTTGGCACGCTACCGCCGTTTTCGGGGCCATTTTCTCAAGGATGTTAATCCTATCACGATCACGAGGCTCTGATGCCAATCGGAAAGATTGAATGGCTCAATAGGAGGGGTGAATTGGGCACCAATTAAAAATACTTCAATCAGATACTAGAATAAGTAGCAACCTTATCCTAGAAAAAAAATATAAAGCAACTACACTAACAAGCTAGAGCAAGGTAACTACACAAGCAAGCAAAGACACTAATCAAATTGTGGAATTTAAAAGTTTGCATGAAGATAAATGCTCAAATTAAATGTAGGAAAGGAAATAGATGGACAAGAGAACACTGAATTTATTTCCCAAGGTATCGAGGAGTTGGCACTCCCTCTAGTCCTCGTTGGATCATCCACTAAAGATATAGCTCCCCCTTGAGTAACCAAGACTCAAGTACCACTCATGATTGCTACTTCTCCATATCTGGATTGGCGGACATCAACCAAGCATATCGCTCTTCCCGAGGCTCCCACAAGAACTCCAAGAGCTCATACAGACACCTCTAATCACCAAAAACTGGCTAAGTGTTGCCAACCACCAAGAGTAATAAGGTAATAGCTTTACTTGACCAAGATCAAGCCTAAACTACAAGTAAATGCACACTTTCTACTCTCTAAGCACTAATGACGTCCTTAATCTTCAATTAAGGACTTGAAAATCAACTCAAGTGCTCTCTCTCTCTTGCTTCTTGATGACACACACAATATATAAACTCCTCTGGGTTGCGAAAGGGGAATAAAACCGAGTGGGGAGGTATTTATAGGCTAGAGGTGATGAAAGGATTAGGCCTGATGTTCCGTTAGGTAATGGTAAGTCGATTGGTGGAGACTCGACGTTGACGATCTAAGGCTTCCGATCAGGACAGAACGCAACCCTTGCAATCGCTGCACCACTGCTCTGTTGATTATCAACCGCACGCGGTACGATTGACCTCGCCAAGAAGGCTAATTCCTGCTAGCGAATCGAGAACACAAGCAAAAACATGGAAGAACACAATCTAAAATTGCAAATATGATTAAGCTCACGAGTTGGGGTTTCACAAACCGAACGATGGCGAAACTGTTCAATGACAGATTAATCTAAGCAAAACTCAAAAAGTCTATGACGACGTCTGCTAGATATATGAAGAGGGGCGTGCTAGGGTTTTGGGCGACCAGGGGGGCGTCCACAACTTGGGTTTAGACCCGAACATATTTACAAGGCCCGATATGGTCCAAAATTGTGATACAACACATTATTTTGACAACACAAAATAATCCACTGTGAATCTAGAGTGGGACCAGTATCAAAACAAAGCTATCGTCCTTAGCTTTCCAACGTATCAAAGAACACCTTATTTGGACTCCATATGAAGAAGTTATGCCCGTTTTAGTGCGGTGCTGTCTGTTGAATCCGAACCGAGTTCCGACTCGGACTTGAAGTTGGCTTGAGCCCTGTCCGACTTGGCTGTTCCATAGGTGCTTCTCCCATATTCCTAAGCATGAAAAATTCACAAAAATTGAGTAGCATCACATCCTTATAATTAGTAGTATGGACAGTAAGTAACGAATTCACCTCATGAGTTAAACGATGTGCACGAGCCCGTATAATCGGTCCTTGTAATAGATCAATCATCGGAGGATCACTTGTAGCGCGTATATCTAAATGAGTGATGTCCTCATCAAGAAGTCCAAATCTAGCCATTGCCTAACTACCTTATTTTTCTGTGAACGTCGAATGGTTCGACGTGCACTGACTTACACACGCCAGAACATGCTGTCAATTAGTCGTTAAGCTTGTTAAATACTCTAACAAAGCCTCTGGGCACACGCTGGATCATCCGATGTGTAGAATCAGGAAATCAAGACTTCAAAAAATTTCTCTGCAAGAAACACTCCGGCGTAGCCTTTCATGAACATCGGAACATCCAGTGTGAACTTCAAGTTTTTTTTGCTACATCATCACACAAAAATACTCTGGCGTTCATGAGTCTTATATTGACAGACCATTCGGTGTACTTAAGATCTGTTTACCTTGATCAAGAAATACTCTGCCGTGTTCATCTCTAGTCTCATCGGACCATCCGGTGTACTGGAAAAAAAATTAAGCTTGTCCAATTCATACACTCTTGAGCTCTAACTTCTCGATATCTTAACAATAGCCTTCTTTGAGCTACCTAGTGTTAGAAATTCTTAAGTGTACATCCAATCTTGTCTATATTCAACTAGATCAAGCTACAACTCTGAGCCCTCCTTTATAGTACGGTCAAAAGACTAAGAAAAGAGATCTAAAATACTCTAAGCGTCCTTTATCTTCTTGTAATACTTAAAACTAGAAAATCTTTAATCTTGATATATATATTCTTTGATCGTTCATTATATCACCTTAGGGGCTAATAAACTCACTCATCATTGAAAAATAAATTTTTAATACCCTTCAAAACATATATGTTAGTCACAATGATATAATTATCATTAATCATCGAAACACTTATCACTTACTTAGGAACCTATATACTACACCGCGCATACAATAATACGGTTGTCATTAATCATTGAAACACATATCACTTACTTGGGACCTAGATGCTACACAGCGTAAAGGTATAGCTCCCTCTCGATCCTACACATGGGACTAAACGTGAATTAGAGAGCCAGATGCTTACAGAATTCCATTTATTATCCCTTGAAAAATTGCGGTGATATCCGTTGAGTCTTGAGGATTGCACGACGAGTATATAAGCTGAGACGAGAAATTAGATGTAAAGTTAATTATGCTAAATTAATTGATTAGTAGGATGCAAGTGAGGAAACGATATTTCAACGCTAAATCCCATGATTAAGGTCCGATTGACATCAATCTTACCATCAATCAGCGTAATTTATATATATATATATATATATATATATATTACGGCCGCCCTGACCCGGCGACCTTCCAATGGAATGGTTTGCGGCGATGGCGATGGCCATGGAGTGGCAGGCTATAGGATGGAATCATGGATCCTTTTTGCAAATTGGGCAAGTGGCGTTCGGTTGTATGTAAGCAGGGAAAGAGACGATGATGAGCTGATGGCTCCTCCTCAATTCAGCCACGGTTCGGGTCAGGTGTAGCCATCCTCAAACCATCAGCCGCACAAGTCGCTTTCTTCTCCATCCGAATCGGATGGATATCCTCCTTGCAAGAACATTAGAAAAGGTCGGATCGATTCCTCCGGCTAGCTGCCTCATTTCAGTATGCAGATATACTTTTCTCTAGTTATTGTTCTTGGTGGGCTACGACTGGTTTCCTGAAAACTGAACTAGTCCGTTTCTCTGCCCTGAAACAACTGTAGCATGTTAGGCACATACATACACCCTGATACACGAGTGTCCCATGTCATCGAAGAGAAGAAACAACTAGTGTCGCTGTCTCTTAAAGGATCTCTAACTATATTTTCTTTATTTCGTTTCCTTTCTGATTCATCTTCTTATTTCTATTCTCTTTATTTTCTCTCATCGTTAACAGCTTCTCTTTGAAGGGATTCGTGAAAAGAAATAAGAGAGAATCTCGTTCTGAAGAGATAACCTTAAGAATCTCTTCGTGACAAGAACCGTAAAAAAAAACTATTAAAACGCTGAAGGAAAAAAATCCCTTTGTAAAAGGGTTTTAGACTTTAACAGAAATTGATTGGGGATGATTTTACAAGACATGCTCACAAACATATGGCCTCACGTTCAAGTGTCTTCCAACAACCGAAGACAAAAAAGGACGATGGGACGTGGAGAAAGGAAATCCAGAGGGACAGGGTGCTGAGTAGTGATGATTACAAACCAATTACGCAAGTGCTTACTTAAGAATACAACATTCATCATGTGATTAGTACTTCCAACTTAGTAAATTTGCTTTGCATTAACAATTTGCACTTTCCCATAATACAAAATACAAGGAGGTACAAACCTTACATGCCCTCTCTCAGAAAGTACTAGTAATCATACAAGGAAGCTAGGTAGGAAGTTGGCAGGGAAACAAGGCAGGTGAAGCAGATGTAGGAGGAGCACAACATTTGCACTAATAATTTACAACAACCCGACCGATGTATCTGTGTCAACATCCAGTAATCCCCTGAACCAAACAAAGCTCAAAAATTGCTCCTTCGATTCGCACCTCCACCAAGCATGCTCTTTTCTTCCTTCTCTTCTTTCTCAACATGCGGACAACAAAACGAGGCAGTCAGGCAGAGGAAGATTGTCGCGCACAGACTCCAGTTTCTCCATTCCCGGCGACCATGTACAACGTTGCTCAGGAGAACCAACTCCAAAGAGCATCATTTGTGACATGTCTGCATTACCTTTGTTACACACACACTGCCAGTTCTGAATTCCGCGAGATGGTGGAGGCCTAGATGAAGCTTTGGCACTTCCCATCACCATTTATCCTGAGGAATTGATCATACACTCAAAAGCTCTGTTCGATTCCATGAACAGAAGCTGGCAATTGTTGGCAGCGGCAATGGATGCTAGAGATACCAGTTTGGCCATAAAGTTTATCACTGAGACTGCCCACTTTGGAGTCTGGAATGGCCATAATTTGAGCTTCCGGTACATAATTTACTGGATACATTGGAACAGCTGACTATCAGTCGCCTTCAAGCTTTGGATTCTTGGAGATAGAAACCAAGTCTTAGTTGTAACAGCCCATCAGCGTTTTCCTTACCCTATCGACAACACGGTTCCTATTAGTCAGGCTGTTTGCTAAGGGGAACTCGTTGCTGTCATCCAGGAGGAATCTGTAGACCTCCCATTGACGCTCTGACGCTGCCTGTCTTCCAATTTCCGCCTGAAAGGAGAAAAAAAGAAGATTAAACACTAACTCACAATGAACTGATTGTCTACCTTCTCTGATTAGTTCGAAATTCTTACGGAGAAAATGCAGATCCCAAGTGCCTTCAGAGCAAGAGTAGCATCATAGAATACGCGTGGTCGTCCCTTCCCGGATAGCTCAACAGGGTTGGCAACAAGGAGTTCTGTATCAGGTCCACGGCTGACGATCATCACCCTAAGAGGATGAAGCATCTCAGACCTAAGGCGTGACCGCAAAACATCCTGCTTCTCAGGATCAATAACCTTCTTGCCATCTACTTGCTTGATAAAAAGATCGACCTCTCGACAACCTTTATTGGCCGAACCTCTCTCATCTGACCTGAACCGGCTATAAAATATCTGAAACAGAGTACCAAATCATATATATACACAAGTCAATTGAACTATATACAAGTAACAAGTATGATCATGCAAGTATGAACTACGGTCATAATATATACGGGCATCTAGTAGTTTTTCTTTTCTTTTTACAAAGTAGTCAGAATGTTTGAGGGGGGTTACTATAACAAAATAAGAAGCAATTTATAACCATGCATATATCTCGAAGTACCTGAATGCTGCAGTCCTTCAGTGTTCTCAGAATGTCATAAATGAGCCCCTTCTGATCAGCACAAATAATTTGGAGTAGTGTGTGTGCAGGGCTCAGGTAATTGTCAAAGTTAATGGTGGCCGTCTGAACCTTTTTCAACTCTGCACTAAGCGAACTTGAGCAGATTTCACTAGCAGCTAGTTCCACCCTGAACAATTCGTCAGCAATTTTCGGTGGAAGAGAAGAGAACCCTTGCTGGAACCCTTCTGCTGATAGAATCTCGCAGTTTATGGAAGGATCCAAGGTAGCAGTTAGCGTTGAGCAAGTCTCTTCTTGCCTTTCTTTTGTGTGCAACAGTTCCCTTCAGACAGAAATGGAAACAACCATATTTTAGAATAAATAATTGAGTGATGCAATTAACCCCATGCCATTCGAAATAAGGAGCGCTTTAAAACTGAAGCTAATGACTCACGCAACAAACAGAAAATGCTTGAGCTCTTAACACGGCGACTTACATGCCGTCGGTGATAAAGAAGAGGTCGACGACTCTTCCATCAGGCGTGGTCGACACCTTAACTCTGTGGATTATAAGCTCTAGCTCCGATAGTATATGCGTCACATCTGCAAATCACACGGCACAGTCAGTAATATTTCAATTTCACAGCCATTTTTAACACAAGCCATGAAGAGGTGCTCGTACCATGCAACAATCCTTTCCGGTCAGGTGACAAGAGCTTGAGAAGGTAGAACTGCGGGGGGCCTGGTTGGCTGATGTCGTGGTAGAAAGGGATGAAATATGAGGAAGGGCACATTGACATGAGCCTGTTCTTGAGGCTCGCCCAACGAATTTTGATGGACGGAGAGCGAGGCACGACCCAGAACACCACGAAGCACCAGTGCCCATCCGTAGATACATCTGCTAGTCTCACAAAATACTTGAAATTTAGATGACAACAAAGGGTGGAAATTTAGAAAATTATGATTTATAGATGGTAAATCTATGGGAACTTATGAGGAACGAGATGGATCAGCTAAACAGTTGTTTCTTTATCACTAGCAAGTGCTTGCAAGTTGCAATGGCTTGTCAGCCTGTACGTTCAGAATAGCAAGCTCGTACTGCGAATGATTAACAAAGGCATGAACTGTAGCAGGATACTAGATGGCAACTTGGTATAAGGAAAGAAAATCCAGCCTTTCCAGATATGAAAAGAGCAATCAGATAGATAACGATGAAAACAAAAGGATATCGCCCGCCGGTGAGCTGCACACGGACCCTAATCAGACTAGAAATCTAGAAGGGAGAACAAAAAGAAAAACCAAATCTTTGAAGGTACGCTAGCTGGAATTTGGCAGGACAAGAATGAGAAAACGAGAAATTCTACTAGACCCGGTATCAAAGTACACGTGTTCTCCTCTCCTCTGTACTGCGCGCTAGGCCGTTGGATTAAAAAGAAACTGTATGAGAGGTTCTTTTGCGCATTTTTTTATGAATTTTCTTCCAGACGGGAAGAGCTAGGAAGAGGCAGCAATCTCCGAAAGAAGAATCACAGACAGTAGCAATTAATGAGAGTAGTCCAGAAAGGCGAAAGGAGAAGAAGGGTGGCATGGCTCACCGCCGCGCGTGATGCGGAGGCCGAACTCGAGGATGGTACGGCAGAGGTCGCACCCGAGGCCGGCCTGGTCGGGGCAGTTTACGGTGATGACGGTCTCCTCCCCCTCGGCGGCGGTGGCCAACTGCATCACCACGGCGTCATCCCCTCTAACCGCCGCCGCGCCGCCGCCCAGCACCATCCCCACTCCACCTACTCCTCCTCCTGCCGCCACCGGTATCACCCGGCCGGCTAGAATCAGGATCCTCTCTCTCTCTCTCTCTCTCTCGTGGTCCTCTCCTCTTCTCTCCTCTCCTCTCCTCTGGTAAATTAATCCTGTTGTGCGGTGATTTGGGTGCAGGCAGGCAGCGATTTGGATTGTTTGTTTGTACAGATAAAGACAGAGCGTCGGATGGGTGGCGGGCAAGGGAATGGTCGTGGATCGCGAGAGGTCCACCTGCCATTGACTGCTCGTGCCGGCGGCTAGCTTGCGTCCGCGTGTTTTGTTTCTGGGCCGCTCTCGACTCTCTCGCCGCGGGAACAAAACAAACCCTGTTTCTCCTCTCCCCGCGCGCTCGGCTACACAACTGGTAGCCATACGTATCGATCCATCGAGTTTGTCAATTCCAACTTATTGTTCCTGTCTTCTTCCATTTCCGACAATCGCTTTGGTTCTACGAAAACTGGAAGCGCCGCCGTTGGATCGAAAGATCTGTTAGACGGCGACCCGTAAATGATCAGACTCCGGTCACCGCTTGACACACAAGCTAGAGATCTAGAGCTTTCAGAAATTGCTATCTCAGGCTTTGGGAAATTTTTTTATTTTAAATTTTTAAAATTAGCAATTTTAGACATCCTATTGAAAAATAGGATGAATAGTTGTTTGGAATGGTGACAGCTACATGTCACCAGTTGAAAGGGCGACAGTTAGTCTGTTTGTAGCTGTCACCCTTTCAACGAGCGACGGGTTGATGTGGCACATCAACATGGTTGTCAGCGATCAAGGAGGAGTAAAGGGATTAGGAGGACAAAATTGAGAGGAGGAAGAACAGCAATGGTGGGTTCAGAAGATAGTTATAGCATGCGGTGTAGAAGTTTAGTGTTCTGTTCTTTTAAAACTCTCTCCTCTTCTGTATGGTCCGTTTATATCAGTCGGGTCGCAACCCATGCACACATAGATCACACGGTCCAGTTCGAAGCCGGGTATCGACTATTGGGTTGCCATTGGCGCTCACCTCGGGTCCATCCTCGAAGCCCATTCCTCTCCCTGTTCCTTTCGTCATTAGTCCTCCTGCTAGTCTGGTCATTGGCTGGTGGTCCTATGACATCCCCCACCCCCACCTTGAGTGTCGGCTTGTCCCCAAGCCACAAACATTGGGAAGCGGTGGCCCAATTTATCCTCATCTTCCTAGGTTGCAATTGCCAGAGACATGCTCCGTCATTGGATCAGCACCTGATTGGTGGCTTTGGAGCCCTTGCGGTAGAGACAACGTTGCAGCACCTTCTCCGATGGTGCTGGTGTAGCATCGTCTTCGTCTTGAAGGTTTAGTAATGGAGCTTGAACAATGGTCGAGGGCAACACTCCTTTCTTGAGCCAGGAGACATGGATTACTGGGTGTATTTTGCTGGGCTCCAGTAACTTGAGTTTGTAGGCCACGATCCCCACACGCTTCTCCACCTATAATGGCCCATAATACTAAAAAGAGAGCTTGTGATTAGCTCGATTAGCAATTGAGGATTGGACATACGGCTACAATCAGAGGTAGACCCAATCACCAATGTTAAACTCTTGCTCATATCGGCTTTTGTCTGCCTGAGCCTTCATCTGTTGGTGCGCTCACTCCAAATGCTGCTACAGTAGAACCGTTTTGAGTCATATGTCAGATAGCCATTGAGCTAAATCTGGCATGGCACAAGCAACTAAGTCAATCAAACCAAAATGGTGAGGAGAGTGACCATATAAAGCCTTAAATAAGAAACTGTGTTGTACCAGTACTCCGCGAGAGCAAGCCAAGAATACCACTGCCGAGGACAAGTATACACGAAGCAACGGATATATCCTTCGGGAAGATTTACAACCAACCAACAACTAGTCTTATCTTAGTCCATGGAGAGGAAAAAGCAAACAAAGCACGCATTGATTCACCCGCTCCGTTTGTCCTTCATAATGCTGGTGATAAGCAAAGCTGAGGCATAATTTGGTTCCGACCAACCAAAACAACTCTTTCCAGAATAGGCTTGTGAAAATGCGATCACGATCTGTTGATGATTTGTGAATTGCTAATCTAACGAATTTGTTGAAGAAATAGGGAATGCTTTGAGTAGATAGATCATAGAAGAACACATGGGGAGTTTTTATACAGGTTCAGGTCTCCTTGAGGATAATAATCATACGCACTATTTATCTTGTATTGATCTGAGCCTATTACAAGGGGGTATGTGACTATCCTAGATAGATATAAATCTTGTCGACGACTTCCTTGCTCGGCCTCAGGTGTCTTCTGGTTTAGCGAAAGATTAGAGTGACTTATTCGACTTCTATTGGCTCTTATTCTACTTGTGTTGGCCTTTTTTTCCTCCACAGTGCTCTTAGGCTCCGTATATATATTGAGGTATTGTATGTCCTCTGTAGTTTTTCTTTTCGTTCTTGAAAATAAACTTTTCTGTTTACAGGATACCCTAGGTACCTACGAGTAGTTTCTTTTCATCCAGGGATCTCCTTACTAGAGATAGAGATATGTCATGAGAGTTGCGAAAAATCTTGAAATGCCCGGATATGATAATTATCTAGTATTCATCGTCAAGCCCCCTATCAATACATGAAATGAGGCTTTAACAGATCAAGTACATGGATAGCAAAGAAAAGCATTTTGCTCGACAGTGTCATCGAGTAAGACTCAGGTTCCCAATTAAGATGATATATCTAACCGTGTTCTCTGGGTTCTTAGATTATCTATTTAGGGTTCTGAACAACTTCGAGTTCTCAAGTAAGTCCTTGAGAAGGTGTTCCATCTGAGTAGGTTTTTTATTAGCCTGAAAATATCATCTCGTCCTTGCAAAAGGATAAGGAGGAGAAGATTAGTCATTGGCCTGGTCTGGAAGTTGGACCGTCGTAGCGGAAGTTTTACGTGGTGGTAAAGATATTATTTCCTCCTTTTCTGGCAAAAGATCATGATGATGATTCAAAACTAAGCGCATTTATTGGTGTAGTGCCCTAGCTCTCCTGATATTTCATACCAACTGCCCCCGTGTGCACCGGAAGCGATCCCGAATAGAAAATGTGATGGGACCCTAGTATAGAAGGTCATAGCTCCGACTAGTACTCTGAATCACCGCGGTGGCTAATCGGAGAATTACCGAGTCCGCTTAGGCTTTCTTCTGTAACATGTGCTTGGGAATAGAACTTATTCTTTTGTTAGTAAAAAATAAAAAGAATGTAAATGAAATCGTTGGGACTTCTTAGGAACTCGAAGCCGAAGAGATAATGACAACCCAATATTCTTAGTGTTACTCGCTTCATCCTCTAGTTAGGGTAAGATGACTTCGTCACTAACCAGGGAGCTTAATCGGGGCAGCCCTAGGTTCAGCGTGAATGGGAGGCGTCTGAAAGGATCTAATGGCTCTAGAGATGGGTGAATAGGACTCTAATCAAACCTTAAAACAACTATCGATTTCTCTAACAAGTAGCAACCTTAGCCTAGAAGAAGAAAATGCAACTACTCGAGTAAGCAAACTAGAACATGAAGAATAAAAGCGTTAGTCAGAGTGATACAGTTGTCATTAATCATCGAAATACTTACCACTTATCTAGAGGTCTGGATGCTACAGCATCGTAGCCCCCGTGCACTCAGGGACGCGAGGCCGTAACTTAGAATATCGTCCCCACATGAAGGAAGTCGCTTTGGCACACACACATGATATGTTATCGTTAGCTCTTGGTATATTGTATTCATACAGCCCCGACTGATTATCTAGGAAGAAAACTTAGATAGACAGTCAAAGATAAAAACTGTCGACCGGCCATTATTAATCAGTTGATCGGGGTAAGAGAAAAGAATTGAATTCTCATACTTCCCCTTTGGTCATAGAAACTCTTGTTTCCTAAAGTCGGTTCCCGTGTAACCTTGTCCAGACTTATCCGAGTGTGCGTGATAGGTAAAGGTACCCGGATTGCGGCTTACCGCCAATGTACACATCTTACGTGTGCCATACGTTTAGTTTAGGGAAGACAAAAAAGAACACAAAGAGATTCAAGTGACCTTACGGGAAATATTAATATTTACTATTATAAACTTACTCTTAGTACTTACACATAAAATATTTAGAGTTTGTTCCCTACCTTAAAACTTTCTCTGTAGTCTATAATAAATAACTTGGTCGATTTGTTAGACTTGTAGGGATTTTCTATCTTACGCTTTTCGCATTTGATGTAAGTGCTCTGTGCTGGATGCATTCGACAACATACTTGTTTACTCCTTAGATTAGTTCGGCACACGTTAATCACTAGTCGGAGCGCTTATTATGACCAGCCTTAGGTCCGCTTGAATAGGTGGCATCGTAGCCCTCGGTCACTCATGGAACGCAATAAGGAGACTTTTCACAATATGAGTTCGCAACGTAATGATCCTTCCCTTCTAGTTGGAATTTGCTTTCAGAGGGTACACAAATATGTTGTTTTTTGTTTCTAGCACCTAATATTTGTTAAGCTCTCGGCAATAAAGAGAAAGGAGATCATATTCCTTTGGGTTGAGAAAGCTTTTTGTCGCCCTGGGTGCGCGTTTGGGATGAGGAACCTGAGAAGCAGCTTATCCTATTGTTGGGCATGAGGATGCATATGAAGACAAGTAAGACAGGAAAATAATTCTATCGACTGTTTATCCCATTGTCGGACATGAGGATGCATAGGAAGACAAGTAAGGTAGAAAAATAATTTTATCGACTTCCTAGTCAATATGATCTTTATTAGTACAAATATACTTTTACTACTTAACTTGGGACTTATAGAGCTTATTGACGATGCCACCTCAGGAGGTTCTCAGGCTTCTCTGTCCGATGACCTCATGCAAGTAATTAATTGGATGATCTTTGACTAGTGAGGTCCTGCGGTGGTTAGCTGCCCGGATGTCATCCTGGGATGTTTTGTTATGAGGGTTATGCCTCTCTGAGTCCAATACTTCTCTTGATAGGGCATTATGCGGTCTCCCCCAATTAGAGCTGTGCTGGGCTAGGGCCAGATGGGAATTCTCAGCCTGAATGAGAACTTTTGTTGTCATGTCAATCACCGATTTCATCCAGCCTTTACCAGCAGAGGTTGTTAGATCTATAGTCGGAGGACGTATGAGGGTCTCCTGTAGAAGGAGGAGCCTCTAAGCTGTCGCAGATCTAAAGCGTTGAGCCCCATGCTGATGATCAAGAGATGGTAAACCATGCACCTCGTTAGGGTTCAGGATCTGGGGAGGTATGCTCAATTGTTGCTGGCAGTCACCTAGACTTAGAGCGGGAGGACCCTACATGTTTGCAGGGTTGTCATCACGATTGCCCAGAAAGTCACCCGCATCTTTGAATCATCGATGGAAAAAATTTCTCGGGGGTACCCTCCGCTAGAGGAGGTGTCCAGACCCATCATGGATTTTTCATCGGATTGCTCCAGATAAGTGTCTCGATAATCCATGTTGTTGGAAGTTGTGGGGGAAGATCTCGGTTTGTGGTGAATAGGGCATTCACGGCTGTCTTTATAGCAGAGTGGTTCGATCTCGATGCCATAATCCTTGGCACATCGATCCATAAAGTGACTTACCTCATCGCTAGAATTGTCGCTAGAAAATTGTTCATCAAAGTTCACCCAATCGATTGTTGATTCATCAATGGGAGGGGTGAAGTTATCGTAGAACCCCTCATCTGAAAAATCGGTCCTCGACGTAGGCGTAGTCGACGACATGTTCAGTATAGAATTTTCAACACCTATTGTCACGATCCCCAAGGACGACGCCAATTGTCGATAATTTATGAACTGTCGATCTAACAAACTTGATGAGAAAATAGGAGATGTTTTGAGTAGACGGATCACAGGAGAACACCAGGAGGGTTATACAGGTTCAGGTCTCTTTGAGGATAATAATCATATGTCTTGTTTGTCTTATATTGATCTAAACCTATTACAAGAGGGTATGTGGTTAGCCTAGATGGATCTAAACCTTGTCGGCAAATTACTTACTTGGCCTCAGGTGTCTTCTAGTTTGTCGAAAAGTTAGAGTGACTTCTTCGACTTCTATTGGCTCTTATTTGACTTGTGTTGGCCTTTTTTTTTCCTACATAGGGGCCCCTGGATCCGTATATATATGGAAGTGTCGTACGTCCTCTGAAGTCTTCCTTCTCGTTCTTGAAGATAAATTTTCTGTTAACAAGATACACTGGGTACTTACGGGTAGTTTTCTTTCACATAGGGATCCTCTTCTTGAAGATAGAAATATGCTCCGAGAATTATGGGGAACCCTAGGGTGCCCGGATATGGTAATTATCCAGTATGCATTGTCACGATCGAAGATAAGGGACTACGGTTCCATGAAGGGATGAGCAAGTGCTAGGAAGTGCGTGTACTTGGTGAGCTTGTCCACGACGACAAGGATGCAATAAAAGCCGACCGACCTGGACAACCCTTCGATAAAATCAAGCAAAACCACCTACCAAGCCATGTTAGGAACCTACAATGGTTGAAGAAGTCCAGGATGACACACCTATTTCACCTTGACTAGCAAACAAATTGGGCTTTCGGCTACAAATGTGTGTACTTTGAGCTCCATACTTGGCCAGCTGAAGAGCTTCCGCAATCAGGTCCATCCTCAATGCCCATTCCTCTCCCTAGCCAGTTCGGCGTCAGTACTCTCGCTAGTCTAGTAATCGGCTAGTGCTGTTGGTGCTCTTGTGACAGTGGCGGTGGCCTAACGTGACGCATGACCTGTCACCCGTTGGAAGAGCGACATATTCTTGGCTAGGGTTTGGTTTGCTCCAGGGTTTGTGTCATCTGATTAGGATTTGCTTGTTTGCATCATCCGCCCTCATTCTTCATTTGGAAAAATATTTTTGTTTAAAAAATTAATGCTTTTGAGATAATTTGAGTGATTAGTAAAAAATCATCTGAAAAGAAGTGTTCAAGATGACAATTTTATTTGTGGAACCAACAGATTTTACAATGGCATGTATTGTACAATTTCCTACTAACGTAGGCATGTATTGCCTCTAAACCTAACATGCCTCAGGGAATATAAACAACCTGACTACAACCTCTACTCTTCTGAATGTGGTGTGGGCATTCCCCTTTCTCACCCATCTGGTCTTGCTTCATGCTCCCAACACGTCCTCTCGCGCTTTCTCTCCCTCTCCACCACATGAGCCTCCTCGTTGTGATGAGTCTACTCCTCCTGCATGTGTTTGCGCTCAGCCTCTCTCCTCTCTTCCGCTTCAATTTGATGAATCATATCCATGTCGTTCAACTCTCGTTATGTAGGAGGAACACATCTGCTGGCGTCTGCTCAATATACAGCCAGTGTACGAACTCACAAAGTGGTGGCAGAGACTACCAACAGAGACCAAAATGATATGTGGTAAATTTCAGATAGATGTGAAGTAGTTTGGCTACAAAGTGTGTACCCGATAGTAGCTACTAGGGGTGCTGCCCTTCGGTGAGTTGCAATCGTACTTCAGACACATAAAGAACCTCCTTCCATAGGTGTCTCAGAAATCATTGGATTACTTCAGCCTACAAAGGTCTTCACATCAGCACATCGGTATTTTGACCCCAGTAGGTGTAGTAGCCAGCATATATTTCTTGGGAAGAGGATCAGAGGCTATTTTTGTAGAAGTAGAAAGCTTCAAGCAATTGGTTTCATTCTACAAGTGGCTTCCTAGACTCCTATTTATAAAAAAAAATCCGTGCTGATTCATGAACTAAGTCTATAGAAAATGGTTAGGAAAAGCAATTGATTCCTCTGCCTTGAGTGGTCATGTTAACTAAAAATATTAGGTCTAAAAAGGCTATCTCTGAAAAGACTACGTCTTAAAAGGCTATCTCTGAAAATGCTATGTTTGATACGGCTACAAGTGTATTAATCGGACAAGTAGAGTGTAAGCCGATAATTTTATTAACAAAGTTGGATGTCTACGATTAATACAAAGTTTACGGTAATATTACAATGATGCGGTTTGAAAATTAATTCTATTGGGTGGACTGGGGAAATTTCTCGCCCTGATGCAGGAGTGCTTCACGCCTCTGTAGTAGTTTCTCGCCCTCCCAATCATCCCACTGCACCTGTTCAATTAAACCAGGTATGTGTCCCCTCTTGTCTGCCTCACCTATAGGTTCCATCAGAACAGTCGAGGACTACCCGACATTTGGTTCTCCAACATCTTCTTCCATTATCTCATCACTTGTCTCCTCCTCCACATTGCTTCCACACTGCATCTCCCCAATTCCCTACTTGTACCTCCAATGCACAAGTAACATAGGTGACCAACCTCTATCAACTACATCCTGTAGGTACGTATTACAAACTTAGGTTCTCCTTAGAGGGTACACCTCCCATTAAACACCAGTAGTCCTACAGTTGCCCACAATGCTAATAGTCATCTCTTGAAGCTCGGGATCTATTTTGAAACCTTGAATTAACCAATCATACAAATGCCAAACACTCTTATTCATTGGTCTCTATATATCTTTTTTTTTCCATTGACTCAACCCTTGACATATCTACCTCTTCTGGACCATAAACAACATCACTTTCCTCATAAAAATCCTAAATTGCCACTTATCTGACATATCTACCCACGATCGATAAAAGAATCTACTATTATTTCAGGTAACAACAACTATATTCTCTATATTTACAACATCAAAAGATAACAAAACACATATTTAATGCTATTCAACAAACCTAAATCTAACAATGGCTAAATAGTACTAAATGTAATAGCAGTGCAAATTATATAAAAAACTAGGTCTAAAATTTACTCTGCAGTGATAAAAGAAACTAGATCTAATATCACTAAATTCTATATCAATTGCTAAGTTATATCTAAACCTACATCTAATTGCTAACCTATGGCTAAATCAAGAGCTGATTACTAACCTATGTCAAAATTCTAGATTTAATTGCTAAGCTATGTGTAAACCTATATCTCATGTCTAGCCTAAGTGGTTTGTAAAAACATAAAGAAAAAAAAGTTTACCTTTGCTGAAAATGGATTTCGACACAGCTTCGTCGCTTCCTTCTCCTCCTCCTCTCTTCTCTTCTGCTCTCTCTGCTGGCTGGCATTGGAAACCAAATGTGCAGTGTGAGATACCCCCGGACGGTGCGGCCCCTTATAAAGGAAAATGTGTAGTTCTTTCAAAATGCAACACTTTTTCTAGTGGATCTAAGTGCGTGTAGAATGGGTGATAGGAGGACGTGGCAGCCACATTGCCATGACAATTTAATATTTTGCCGACAGACGCTTATTCGTGCTTTCTTTAAACAGGCGCCTAAATTGCTAATTTTGAAAATTAAAAAATATATTAAAAATCAGGCTTTGGGAAAGAAATGCGGGCCAAGCCTCTCAAACAGCACAACGTTACATGGGCCTGTATTATCCGACCGGGCCTAAGCCCAAAACGTAAGGCCCACATGGATCGGCCCAATCAAGGCTCACGAGCCATAACCCTAGCTCGCCGTCGCCGCTACGCGCAGAGGCGAGGAAAGAGAGGTCGATACCACCCACCCCGTCCATCCATCCATCCAAGAACGCAGCGGAGGCGGAGGCGGAGGAGGAGATCGCGAGGAGGCTGAGATGAAGACGTTCGATCCGTGGCCGGTGTTCTTCCGGAGGGAGTGGAGCCGCAACTGGCCCTTCCTCACCGGCTTCGCCATCACCGGCTTCCTCATCGTCAAGATGACCGCCAACTTCACCGAGGAGGACCTCAAGAATTCCAAGTTCGTCCAGGAGCACAAGAAGCACTGACCGACCAGGTGAGAAGCATACCTCACCCGCACGTTCCTTCCTTCCCCTGTTCGCGAGATCTGGCTTTATCACATAGGAGGAGGCAGAGTAGATCTGTGCTCTGCTGGTTCTTGCGCCACCGAGGGGGGCGTTCGAGCGGCCAGCTGTCTGGGCTTGAGGATGGGTGGGCGCCCAAGGAGCGGCAACGCGAGGGGCTAGCGCGACTTCGCGAGACGCTGGCGCTACTGAGGTTGCGACGCGTTTTGAGGGAGGAGATCAATCGGTGGTCAACCCGATTAATCGGTATGACAGATTTTTGAGCCGATTTCACCGTAATCGACTCGTTCCCCTGCCGATCAGCGATTAATGAGGGAGGAGATCAATCGGTGGTCAACCCGATTAATCGGCCTGATAGATTTTTGAGCCGATTTCACCATGACTCGTTCCCCTGCCGATCAGCGATGATGGTCCCTATGATTTCCACTGCCATCTAGATGCCAAAACATTAGTCATATACTCATGTGGTTGCTGATATGCTCCTTGATGACTCACTTTTGTTCTTCTGTCTGGAAGTAACGCCTACCAACTATAAAATGTCCTATTATTGTTGAGCAATTGCAGTGACGCAAAAAGGGATAACAGCAATATTTGCATGTGTCTTGTAGCCTCTTGATGAAATATTGCATGTCTTGTAGCTTCTTGATGAAAGTTATTTTGCTGTTATTGCATGTCTTGTAGCCTCTTGATCAACCGTGTTTAAGGAAAAAATAACTTTCACATGAAGGGGAGACTAAGTTATTTTGCTGAAATATTTCAAATCTCTTCATGTGAAAGTTATTTTTTTGCCCCTTAAACACAGTCGAAATTCTTAGTCTCCCCTTTTGATGGCTAGAATAGAGTTTATCCCTTAATGAGGTTGTTGCCCCGAGTATATTTTGCATGAGGTTGTTGCTCGGAGTATGTTTTGCATACTGACGCCCCATGATCGTTTCTTAGGGCATAGTTTGTTAGGTGTGGTAGCTGTTTACCTTACTAATTTTCTTTTATGTTGACATTCTAGAATTTTGACAAGTAAAAAAATTTCTGGTGGCAAAATGGTGGACTGTGGCTTTGGGATGAAATAACTCTATCTGACCATATGCCATACTTTGTTGGCTTTCAGTAGTAGCTCATGGCAAACATTAGAATAATGGGTAATTAATTGTTGAGGTCCTTTTGGACACGTGGAGGATTAAAGTTGTTGCCCATGGGACCTTTGTCATGTTATTTCACAGCATTAGCATGATAAGGGATTGATCTTTGGTAGTAAAGAAGTCTGAAAAGAAGTTTCAGTAACTGTAGAAAAGTTTAGATGTGAAGACACTGAACCTTTTTTTTGTTTGAAATTATCATAATCTCCAAGGATCTCCGATGGTTATCACTGTTAAACCTGCAAGGAGCTTCGATGGTTGTCAGTATTAAAAGTTGTACTTAACATTATCTGTGCTTGCTGTTTGACATTGCTCACTTGTTCATTGTACTCATAGCCCCTTGTGCATTTGGGATATATGATTGCATACCGTGCAGATGATGTTATATTTTTGCCTATAGTTCGTGAAATCCAAGTGCTTAACTCCTTACACGCCATGCAGGTGAAGGAACAGCTGCTTTCCTGTGGAACCGTCCGTATCGTCTATGTGGCAGGACAGTTCTGCTGCTGTTTGAATGAAATTGGTCCCCCTTCCTTTTTCTTTTCTATCCAAATGTGTGCGCTTTATGTTCCATCTGTAATCTAATAAGAGGCAAGTTGAACAAAAAAAAAATCAGCTTCTGATTATGATACTTCAAGTTTGATCCAGTTTCAACATCTTTCGATATGTATGCAAACGAAAATATCCCGTGCGATAAGTGCTAAATAGATTTGCTGCAGGGAAATTAGATTAATTAATTTTTTTTTTACTTTTCTTCCCTACCTCATGTAGCGTACGAATAGCCTTCGTTGTTTTTCTGGTGATCGGCATGTTTAGATTGTGGTTTTCTCTGCCACGATACTCCGAAGACATCGTTGCTTCGTTATAGTTTATTCTGTTTTCATTGACTAGTACGCAGATGATCTGATATGATATGTGCAAAAACCTGATGAAGATGAATCTCCTAGTGTAACAGGAGTCCTTGATGTGTGTTGTATGTGCACCGACTGAGGTTTAATTAGCTACCGTGTGCCGTGTGTGCATTTTATCTTCGTTATAAAAGGTCATTGTTCTCCGACTCATCTAGTAACAAGTATCGGTCAATGGATCATAAACAAATTATCAATGAGGAGACTCTTGGTTGGTATATAAGGTTATCGTTCTCCGACTCATCTTGCCTATGACGGTAGACTGATTATGCAGGATACACAAGTAGTCGCTGCATGGCCAATACGTACTGCGCCAAGAACTTCACCGGCGCGCAGACGCACGCCAGCATCAACCAGGTGCTCTCCGCGCGTCTCCGCGTCCTACTACGCCACGGTCTCCGCCGGCCGCGGCGACTCCGCCATATGGATCCTCGCGCAGTCCCGCGGCGACATCCCCACCGCCTCCAGGCAGCTCGCGTCTTGCCAGGGCCGGGCGGACGCGCGGGTGTGGTACGACTACTGCTTCCTGCGGTACGACGACAAGGACTTCCTCGGCCTGCCGGACACCGGGTACACGCTCATCCTGCTCAACACCATGAACGCCAGCGACCCGGTCGCGTTCGACCGCGCCGAGCGGAAGCTTATGGTGCGGGTGGCCGCGGAGGCGGGGGACGCGGCTAGCGGCGGCCTGACCAGAGAGAAGGCGAGGTTTGAGGGCACGCCGACCATCTACGGGCTCGGGTCGTGCACCAACGACATCAGCGCCGCCGACTGCGGGCTGTGCGTGGCGCAGGCGGTTGCGGAGTTGCCCAACTACTGCCGCTTCAGGCGGGGGTGCCGCGTGCTCTATAGCAGCTGCACGGCGCGCTAGGAGACATATCCGTTCTTCTTCCCTGTCGACGGCCAGGACGGCGGCGCGGCGGCCTCGTCCCACGCCGGCGAGTACGAGAAGGTCATCTTGAACCCATAGCTTAAGCTAGCTATAGCTACAAGTGTTGTACATTATATGGATTCAATAAAATAAAAAGCATGCTTGTACGCACCGACTTGCTAGAAACCAATAATTTCCAGACATGTTTTACGGGAATGCAAATTACTCTGGAAAATGCGCGAATTTTCCATGGTGTACTACAATGCAGCTTCACGAAATAATGTATCTTCTCATCAAAATTTTCATGTGGCACTGCACGTTCGAAGTATCTGTCTCATTGCCTGGCTGTGTATGTGTGCGAACTGTAAAGTGGTTACTGTTGATCGCTCGAGTGTTAACACAACGACAGGTTTTGGGTCACTCATGCTGTTTCGCGGATGCGAAACTAGCGTCTAATGTATAACTCTAAATATAATATATATGGACGTGCCAGTATACGTATAGTATATAAAAGATAGGATAATAATGTAATTAAAACTGTGAACTTTATTCATTTATGTCGAATTCATAAAATACATTTTCTAATTACAACGTGTTACTTCACAACGTATTTGTTATCTAATTGTCTTAATACTCTAGTGATTGCTTCGTCTTGGTTCCAAGGGATGCCCGTCTTCAGGCTATCTTCGATTAAGTTGCGCTGGTGGTCATCGTATCGAGATCGTCTCTGAGTCTGCAAGGTTGTGATCACACGCAACAAAAATAGAGCAGAGTGATAGCATTAGATAATAAAAGAAACAGTCTAGCACTACTTTATTGATTGTTTATGCAACCAGGTCATCATCGGTCTCAACATAGTGTAAGTGAAAGAAGTGAGTTAGAAGCATGACACGACGCGTAACTTCTACCAGTAATGGCAGTGAGGCTGCCACCAGGAGCCCAACACCGTCCTTAGCTCACTCACTCCCTCGAACCTCAGAATGATTCCTCATTAGTCGTCTCCGAAAGCAACAAGCCACACAGGCAGGATGATCACCGGTGAGCCACAAAGGCGACGAGCCCCGAAGGCGACAAGCCACATAGGCAAAGCGGCAGTATCAGCCAACAAGAGAGCCACACAGGCACTAGAGCCACAAAGGCAGGTGATCACCAATGAGCCACAAAGGCATCAGCCGCAAGGGCCTTCATATTCTTGCCCGGCAATAAGCATTATCGGATAGCCACATTAAGACATGCAACAGATCTCATGGCAGCCAAGAAACACTATGACAATAAAAAAACCGACAGTAGGGCAACAAATCCTGTTTTATCTTTGATATGCAACAGGAGGGCAGCATAATCACATAGCAGCCACTTCCCTGCAGCAAAGGGCATCACAGCAATTGGGACAATAATATGACAGCCAACTTAAACAATAATCATGCCAAAGCGAACACCATCACAAAGATAAGGTGCTGGCACTAGAATGATCTCATCAGTAAAACATGGAGCTAGATGCTAACTGACTCGACCAAACAAAGCCGGGCTACCATTACGACACAGGACAATGGTGCTCCGGTGGGCTCACGGTGCAGCAGGGCTTCGGCTAGGGCTTCAATTTGATCTCCCCTCAACTAAGCGGTCTCCCCACACACACATATATAAATATATTGTATATCTATTATGTGTTTAGACGCACTGTAGTTTACTGTTGCGTTACTCTATAGTTACGATCCAAAAAATAGTATAGTTACGACTCACAAGATAGATCAGTTACTATAAACATATATGATCGTAACTAGGTATCTTATCTAGTCATAATTATATACTTTTTTGTCATGTGATTGTAACTGAGTCATCTCTGCGCACACCCCTAGTTACGATCAAATAGCAGTATAGTTGCTATCGTAACTGACTTTTTTATTATGTGATTGTAACTCAACTATCTGCGCTATCGTACCTGACTATTTTTTTAGTCATAACTGTGATCGCAACTGGGTCACCTCTGCGCACACCCCAGTTACAATCCAAAAAACAATATAGTTGCTATTGTAACTGACTTTTTTGTCATATGATCGTAACTCAACTATCTGTGCTATCATAACTGACTATTTTCTTAGTCATAACTGGGGGTGGCGCAGCAGTAAACTACGATGCTTCTCGTAATTATACACTTTTTATCATGTGATCGTAAGTCACCTATATGTGCTATCGTAACTAGGGTGGTGCGAAGGTGGCTGCAGCAACTGAGGGTAGCGCGCTTAGGCGCAGAATAGACTCACCGTATATATATACATCGAGTCTATTCTGCGCCTATGCGCAGTTGCTATTCGCACTACGCACATCCCCAGTTACAACCCGAAACATCGTGAGTTACAACTTGTTAGGTAGACCAGTTACAACTTCACGTCCAGAAATGCATAATTGCAACACGAGAAGCTAACACAGTGAGTTACAACTTGTTATTCGCACTGCGCATATCCCTAGTTACAACTCGAAACACCGTGAGTTACAACTTGTTAGGTAGACCAGTTACAACTTTATGTCCATAAATGCATAATTGCAACACGAGAAGCTAACTCTGTGAGTTACAACTTGTTATTCGCATTGCGCACACCCCCCAGTTACAACCCGAAACACTGTGAGTTACAACCCGAAACATTGTAAGTTACAACTTGTGCATTGTGCGTAGACATGAACTATAATAGCATACCTACGCAAAATAGACTATATATATAGTCTATTTTGTGCACACGTGCAGAACATACCTCGGCTGCGCACTGGCCGGACCGATTGAGCTATGCTTTCTTCTCTGTGTGCACCCTAGCCGAAGCAGCCTCCCTCCCACGTGCCCCCAACCGAGTCAGCCTTCCTTCCGCGTGCCTGACCGCTTCAATGCGCGCCCGACTGAGTCCGCCTTGTGCTATACTGCAGTTACAAATTGGTTTGTAGTTGTGTTTCATAAACAACTAAATTACAACATGCTCAACAATATAGTTAAAACATTACAGACACTCTAGTTACAATATGTATTGTCGAGTGAGTACTAATTACAACATAGTAGACACTCTAGTTAAAACATGATGAATACTCTAGTTTCAACATAATGAACACTACAGTTATATCATGATAAACACTCTAGTTATAACATGTTAGACACTATAGTTATAGCATGGTAGACACTCTAGTTACAACATAGTAGATAATCTAGTTACAACATGTATTTTTGAGTATGGACTACTTACAATATGGTAGATATTCTAGTTACAACATGTTGAACATTACAGTTACAACATTGCCGATTACAACATGCTGAACAATAATTACAACATGGTAGACACGCTAGTTATGACATGCATTTGTTACAACATGATAGACACTCTAGTTACAACATAGTGAACACTACAATTACAACATGATATACAATCTAATTACAACATACTGAACAATACAGTTGCGAAATTTCCGATTACAACATGCTAAACAATCCAAAATGCATATACTTGTAACCACTGTATGTCTATACTACATATTGTAACTCCTCTATGCACATAGTTGCAACTAGTTACAATCGCTGCTCATAAGGTGGGAATGCGGTGGGTAATCCAGTGGGCACGCAGGGTCGGTGGGTGAGATCGTGCTCTATACCTATAGTTGTAACATATAGTTGCAATCACCCTATATTTATAGTTGTAACTGTTCTATGCATTAAATTGTAACAAATTACAATCGCTGTTCGGTCTCCATTGAACACGCGTGATCATTGGGTGGGAACGCACTCAGGGCGTGGGGCTTATAGTTGTAACTCCAAGTGGCAATAAGTATAAGATGCATACGTACATCAAAACGCCATCGTACACATGCCTTTATTTGGTCGCTACCTAGCTACTGATCCATATATTTTGGCGCACAAGGTGCTGCATGCGCTGCATTCCTAGCTAAAAAGCGACGGTTTTTTTTAAAGGGTAGAATCGCATTCCTGGCTCAGTTAAAACGCTGGCCACATGAGTGAATACAAAGTCTAGGAAATGATCCAACCAGAGCTTATGATCAATTCTGCTAAAACTAGCACCATACATTGCTAAACAATCTGCTACTCCGCGCCAAGATTTTTTTAGGCTTGGCTATTTTAGATTGCAAAATAGATCACAAATAAGATTTTGGGATGATGTTTGGTTAGACCAAACCACTTTAAAGGAGCAGTACATTTCGTTATATCATATTGTATATAGGGAAAATATTATTGTAGCTAATGTTTTTAGGTCAAGACCTTTGAATTTTTCTTTTCATAGAACGCTTGTAAGGGATAATTTAGCAGCCTGGAATGATTTGATCTTTAAGCTTGCTTTCATTCAACTTAATGACGATCATGATACGTTTCAATGGTCCTTACATCAACACGAACGATTCACGGTTTGGTCTATGTATAGAGCATTGATTAGCGAGTATGTCATTCTTGCCAATGCTTACATTTTGAAGTTAAAACTTTCGCTAAAGATCAAAGTGTTCTTGTGGTTCATTTTTAACGAAAAGATTCTAACCAAAGATAATTTAGCAAAACGGCGATAGAAAGGTAGTATCAAATGTTGTTATTGTAACACAGAAGAGACTATACAATATCTATTTTTTAATTGTCAGTTTGCTAAATTTATTTGGCGGGTGGTACAAGTTACATTTGGCATAAATCCTCCTACAAGTGTTTTCAATCTCTTTGAAAACTGGCTTAATGGGTTAAGTCAAAAACTTGAATACCACATTTTGGTTGAGCAAGTGCGTTATACTGAGCTATATAGTTAAGTCGAAATGATATGGTCTTTAATAAGGTAATAACTCAAACTCCTATGCATGTTATTTTTAAGTGTACATGCTGAATTCGCTTATGGTCTATGCTACAGAAGGAGGAGGGAAGACCTCGTATAAGGGATGTATGTCGACGACTGGAGATCACAGTGATGGAAGTCTATACCTGATATGGTTGGTAGTTGAGTAATAGGCTAATTTCTGTTTAATAATATTGAGGTGTGAAAGACCGCTATACGTTCTATCCGGAGTGTCGGACTTTGGTTTAGATTTTATAATAATGAATGGTTATGTGTAGAAATTTATACAGAGGCCAAAAGACGAATTATTCCTTTATCTAAAAACCCTAGCATCGTTGAAATTTATCAATAGCACACTCTTTACTAAAATCCAGCCCACCATTTTTCTCCTCACTCCAATCCAGGCCCATCACCATACAGATATCCCACCAGCCCAGGTATAATGCAGAGGAGCAACTTCGATTGACCCCTTGGGTGGCCGTCTGCCTCGCCGCCGGCGATCATCGGCAAAGGTCAGACCCCCACCCCCCCCCCCCTTCCCCACAAACACACACGTCTGTATATACCTGTCGATCTGTCTGCACCCCGTGAAAGCCCGGGCATCCCCACTCCCGCCCCGCCTTCAATCGTCTCCTGCTCGTGCGGGCATGATTCCGCTGGCACTGTTTGTTCAGCAGGCTGCTCCTGCGTCTGCGCTGTGTTATCCGAGCACCCGGGGGCTCGTGCTTATGTTGAGGGGATCGCGTGCGTGGTGACTGCCTGCTGTAGCCGCGCTGTGTGCTCGTCGCGAAGGCAAGGTGTTCGATGGAATGCCTCTGAGGCGAACGCATTGCTTGGTTTTGGTGTTTACTTCACAGATCAGACTAGCTGAAATATTTTTGCAAGGCTCTCAGCGAGAAACTTTCATGTGTTGTCTTGCTTGTGAGTTTCACACATGAATTTTCTACCTTTACTTTCAGTATACATGCTGCCTGGATGCTATGCTCCTCTAGTTTTGTAGGGTTCACCTTTTTAGTGCTCCTTTATTACAGTTTTCAATCTTCTCTTGTGTATCAGCTTCATCCTGTCCTGAATGTAGACTGCGGAGAACACATGAAGGGCTTACTGGCTTAGTAGTTGTAGCTATTAACATTTTCTTCCTCTTGTGCAGGTAGCTTAGCTCGGTGCTGAACCTGAACCCCACAAAGAAGTAGCAGCAGCAGCAAGCAAACGAGATGAAGTTCAGGATTGTATGCAGGAAGCTGTACGACTACGTGCGGTACGACCTCAAGGAGATCGCCTTCCCGTCGTCGCTGCCAGACCCACCGCACATCAAGAAGAGGCCCAAGCTCACGTGGCACGACCGCTGGTGCATCCTCAAGGAGGCCACCCGGCTGTACGGCGCGTCCTGGGTCAGGGACATCGGCCCCGACCTCAGGCCGAACGACTACAGGGAGGAGGGGACCAACGAAGACGATGACTCAGGCTCCGACCCCAGCTCTGGCAACGAAAAGATGGGTAAGAAGAGCAGCGAGCCCAGCGTGCTGGAGGATCTTGCGGTGGCGGCGAGGGGCGGCGCGGAGACGCTCAAGCCCACGCTGAGGCGGATTTACATGACCCGCGCGTCGACGTACACGAACGCGATGAAGAATTTCGTGGAGACGTATCAGCAAGGGCTCAAGGATCAGCTGCAGCAGGAGAAGGCTGATGATGATGAGGAAGGTGGTCGCCAGCAACAGCAGCAAGGCGACGAGCCAACGAAACAATCACCACCTCCACCACCAGCATCATGAATCCACGATCTTATTTGTTGCTGTCATGTGATTCAGCTCATGTAGTTTCTAGAATAATTCTCATCTTGTGTAGCTTGTTTCGTGGGAAGTGAGTTGCCTGAGACTGTATCATTCAACAATACCGTAGAGGCACTGGTGCTCGTTCGTTCACTTGATAAGCAAAACTGGAGGAGGTCCTCCTTTGCTTATCTATGTAATCGAATTCTACCGGTCTCATCTATTTCTGGTGGAATGTATGGAAGGAAAGGAATCGACGCATTTTTCAAGCATAAAGTCTAGATCCGGAAGCAGTGGCAAGGAAGGCAAAAGAAAACATCGACCAAAGGAAAATAGCTTGGAACTCTTGAGCTGCTTGTAAGTGTGTCGTTGCACTTCCTTAGCTGTTTTTTCTTCTTTCTTTCTTTTTTGAAGTGTGCTTTCGTTGTAGTGTTCTGGGCGTGGTGGGTGGCACCGGTGGCTGGTGCTACCTTTGGATGTTGGTATGTTTTTGTGTAGGTTCGGCCGTTCTTTCAAGCCGGACAGTGACTTTTTCTCTTGGTTTGTACTTGACTCTGGACCTTTTTCCTCCTAATATAAACCCGGCAATTCTCTTGCCGTATTGTTCAAAAAAAAAAATCTACCGGTCTCTGGGTGATTGGAACTAATACTGTATGTATGTAATACACGCATGCGAGCTATGGCTGTTGCTACCAATCGGTACGTAATAGTCTGTGATCCCGATTGCTGAGCTCGTTGCTGATTGCTATGGTTTCTGGTTATGATCCAGGATTCCACGGGCCTGCCCTGTATACGTCATAGCAAACCTGGATCAGTGACTGATGAGCAGAATGTCTGTCTGTTTCACACTGTGAGCCCGCCGCTGTTGGTGCATGAAAAAAAAAAAGAATAAAAACCCCGATAGATTGTGATTCGACTCAACGGCAGGCAGGCACTCTCACATGCAAAGCAGGGTTTATCATTGCAATCACTGTACACTGGTATGCTTCAGCTACCTTTGGTCTGATGATGATTTTCTGTTGCGTGTCGGCAGGTAGGTTGGTTGTGCTGTGGGGTTTGCTTTTCTTTTTCTTTTTGCGATTACAAAGGTGCTGTGGGGTTAATTTGCTGATGAAGTTGACTCCTGCATTGCATGATCGATCCTTGTTCGGTGCTTTGCTTTATCTGCCTCAGACAGCAATGGCGATAGATGACTGAGTACCGACAAGCTAAGCTGAGCTGGGGGGTGATGCTGGCGTCATCGGCCGTGACTCGTAACTTTTTGGCGCATGCGCATCAGCATAGTAACTCATAACTTTTTATTTTTAGAAAGTTTTTCTCTCCGCAACTTTTCTTTCTGTTATCGGGACAAATTATCAAGATAAGTTTTCTGAATAAGTTTTTCGAAAAAATTAATGAGAAAAGTTTTGAGTAAAAGTTTACTCGAAAAATTTATTCAAAATATTTTCTAAAAATAGAAAGTAGTGTCTGCGGGTCCACGGAGCAACACGCGTGAAAAAGGATTTCTGTCCGTGGGGCCCAGCGGGTCAGTGAAAGGCAGATTTGCTAGTAGTATCTGCTACGCCACGTTCACGTGTCCTCGTGGGCCGAACGTACACCAGCCCAGGTGAATCATGGGCCCACGACATGATTAAAGAGATAATAATGGGCCGTCTAGGCCCATGTACGGGGTCATCATCCTCTCCTGCAAGCCTCCAGGGCAGCCGGCAACTCTACTTCCTCTCTCCAAAAACAAAAAAAAGAAGAAGCCAGCAACTGAACTCTGCAGCCATTCTTCCAAATTCCTCTAAAAAACAACCATGCCTCCAAATTCACAGCTCTTAGCTCTTGTTATCATGTATTCATTCATGTTGTGATCTCGGGAGGTCCACAAGCAAAGCCAGAGATGAACCTAACCTGTTGTAGATGTGTCAATGTCAAATAAAAAGGAAGCTTTGCCCCTCTCTCTCTATATATAAATGAACACGTGATCCATGAACTAGAAAGCACTGCAGTATGTCGCCCTTCGAGATATTAGGGCTATAATTATCTAGCTAACTATTCTCTTCCCAATAATATTTTATAAATATATACTAACTAACGCCCACTAGCTAGACTAGTTATTTTTCAGCTAGCACATCCTTTTGCTTCAAACAACATGCATATTATATATGAAGGACGTGCATTTAGCAAGCAGCTAGGCTCCAATGAATTAGCAAGCAAGCAGAATCTGGCATTGTAGCTCTGTAGCTTTTCCTTTCCTCTTGATTGGGGACCAGATCAGCAACCAGCAATCCAATCGATCGAGCATGTCTCCTACCTCCAATCCACTGATCCATCTATCGATCACCTTTCTTTACCTTCGAAGCAATCATCCATATCTATCTTTCCAATGATGCATACATATGTGCACAATCAAAACAGGTCTTCACCAGTGATTCAAAGAGGCGCACCAATGCATCGTCCATATCATTACTCTGTGCTCGCAACTAGAACAACTGTTCATGTGTGCCCTCTCAAGTTAGCAGCATTTGCTTCACTTGAACCGCAGCTTGTACCACAAAACTAAAACCCAAATAAAGGAGAAGGGATAGTTAATTTAAACCCCACCTTAATTAGTTAACACAATGATTGGAATATCTATAAAGCAACTAGGATAAGATTTTGTCAAAACATAGACTAATCTTGTCACACTGATTGCTTGAAAATGGTTCATTTTCCTTCACGTTGCAAGAGCATTATTGTGCCTAATACCGGCACTATTCTGTTGCATATGTGAGGGCCTATTTTGGTCACATATCACTTCTGGCAAGTACAATCAACATTGATTCTCCTATATATACCAACTACCTAGGTTCAAGAAACATCTGATTGATAGCTATTTGGCTTCAAGAGTCAACATGCAACATAGAAAACTGAATGCCACATTGCATCCGGTAGCTAGACTAGCAGAGCTTCAAGTGTCCGTCCGCTGTGTGTAACATTTCGTCAAGAGTATATACATATATATTGTTAGAATATATGAGCTTGGCTCATATATTTGTGTATTTCAAAATAAATATTAAATTCTCAACATGTCAAATGAGGTTGTAGTTCTTTAGTCACATATTGTTAGTGGAGATAGACAGAGATCAATTTAAATGGAGTTACCTGCTTCATCCCTTAGCTCATGTGGACTAGAAGAAAATGCGTGCACGCTCGCTTGTCTCGTCAGGCCGGGCCAGGGTGAATGGCGTGGGCAACAACACCTGTGTGAATGGTCTGTTAAAATCGAATCCAGTTGCTTATATAGATGTAGCTTTCTTTTGCAGTTTTATTCTTCTACGACACCAATTATGGCACGTAATATAGAGAAACCGATCAACACGTATAATTGTGGCACATATGTGCCGATCAGTTCTCTCTCTATATATACCTGTCAGCATCGTTACCACAACAGAATACAACACATTAGGGTTTTATCTCTCTCTCTCTCTCTCTCTCTCTCTCTCTCTCTCTCTCTCTTGCGCCGCCACAGGTAGATTACTCCGTCCCGCTGCGCTGACGTGCATCGATGATTGGGAGAGTATGTCTCCAAAACCCGTTGTCCTTGGGATTTTGCACTGGTAGAGGACGAATAAGGTTTTTGGAAGTGTTCCATACGACTGCTCATGATCTGCTTCATCGTTGCCATCAACTGCTCACTCAATCTGCTTCTTATTCATCATTGCCTTCTTCATCGCCATTAGATCTCAAAACTCTCGCTACCAATCAGTATGTTCACTATGATTAATCTACTTTTAATCATGCTGAGCAACAATTTGTCATTCATGTTATGGAGTAAGTTAGATATGTGTAGTTCTGTTATATGCATGTCTTTTTTATACTCTTACTGTATAATAATGATGGTATGCCAATTTTTGTTCATGATTTATCTAAGAATTAAATTAAACCTTAACATACGCTTTTATCCACAACACACACACATATAGTCAAAGCTACAATAATACACTGGTGCAAGAATCTTTATACGGACGGTTCGGAATCCTCATACGGGATGCTTTTTTGAACTGTCTGTAGCAAAAAGTCTGTACAAATCATATTTTTACAGACGACTCAAGACGGGAGGCGAGGTGCGGGTGGAAGCACAGAGAGTTCGCTGATGATGGAGGTAAGACCTTTTCCTACTGTAGATTAGGATTGAATCGGTGATTTAAGGTTTAGTTGATTGCGTCGATTAGGATTCTTAGGGTCGAGAGGGATGAATCGATTGATTCGTGGCTCGGTTCGTAGGAATCAATGGATTCATGGATAGGGTTAGGTTTAGGGTCTTCTTTTTCCCTCTCTGTTGTGATTCTCATTCTGCCCTATGAGCAATCGGTATGCTGGTCCAACCCAATTCCATGAATGAGCTTCTCACAACAATCAAAGACTTGGACTGGAGCAAAGTAGATCAATCCATTGGGCTATGGTGTCGGCATGTGAAGCATCCACGAAGGAAGGTTTGCTGGGAAGGGATTCAGATCGGACGCTGATTCTTAGGCTGTGCTATGGATGTAACTGGTTTCGATCATTTTTTGGAATGTTAGTGGCTTCCACTAAATGTCGCAGTTATTTGTTGCAGAAAGCGAATGGGTAGTGAAACTTTTCTGGTATGGATTGATGAGGAATGAGATAAGCGGGTGCATAGGACAATCGCCAAGCTTTGGGACAAGGTGAACATGTTTAGGCGTCATCAATAAAAAGCTACTACGGACCTCCATTGTGTCATAATGATTAGGAATGAAGAACTGGAGGCAAATGAGGTAGAGCTAGTGGAGAGGGACGAGGAGGTCAAGAGGACCGAGGAGGTGGCCATGATTGTGTGCAAGAGGTATGAAAGCAGGATGTTGGCTGAGGTGGAGGACAAGAAGAAGGCATAGTTTCTGGTTGTGTACCTTGTTAGGGTGATCATGCATCTGGTGTACATGATACTAGGGAACCAGTGAAGAAGATGGGCAATAAATCAGTGGAATGTGATGAATTTTGTGTTGGGTAGGATGTAGAATAGATTTTGAATATGTGCCCTTTTTTGCTCTTTGGTTAAGCAACTTAGGCCCCCTAATGGAATGCTTTTGTGGTTTAGTGACAGTAGGTACCATTAGTAGTATGGTTGCTAAGAAAACTTTGAATGGTGATGTAAATATTAAGTTCACTAGCTTGATGGATTAATAGTCAACTTGAATGAAATGTGTGTATTTAGTGTTATTTGCCCAAGTAAGTTTGAATTTCAACCTATCTAAGTTAGTTTGCCTGAGTTACTTTGAATTTTGCCTAGGTTAGTTTGAATTTTTGCCTAGGTAAGTTTGAAATAGGATCCTGGCAATGTTGTATATAAGCATGAATATTGTCTTAGAATGAATATCAGCTACTTTACATGGTATGTTGTGTAAGTATGGTTTGTTGTCGGTTAAGCCTATATCTGTTATTGGTTCAGACAGTTTAGGTTGCCTAACATTTTGAAGATATGCGAATAGTTTGACCATAACAATAGAATCCTGTCACACAACTTCTAAACATGATTAAGGATAATTAAAGATAAATATTGAAGGATGTGTTAGACAGTTCTAGTTTGGAGCGGTCTGTATTAATCTTTGCACAGACTGCTCCATAAAACCATCTGTAAGTGGATATCCCACTAAATCATTTCGGTAACAATGATAACAAATACTACATGAGTATATATCTAGCCCAACTACACATAAAACCACACGAAGTTCGGTAGCTCTACATTTGCTTTAATTTGTCTTTGAAACTTTCACGAATTTTTTATGTGGATTGGCAATTACATTCTTGATTACTCCCTCTGTAAAAAAAAATATACAAGACATATTTTTATTATGGTGTAGTCTCCAAAATTGGACTGACCATTATGTACTCACAAGATATATCATTTATGCCTATAAAATCAATGTAGTGTGAAAATATTTTTAAATATAAATATAGTTGTAACATTTTTATACACTAAATTTACTTAGAATTGGACTAATTATTGATCAAAATAAACAAAGTTTGACTTTCCCAAAACAAAACACGCCTTGACTTTTTAGATGAAAGTAAGGAGTATCATTTTAATCCGGCCAGTTTGATTGTGGCCATCTGATCCCTGTATTAATACTCTAATTAATATGGATCATATATGTGGTCAATCCTCAATTGTCCAACTTGCATTGCATCATTTAACCATTTGTTGCCAACCAAGCAATATCTCGATTGCTAGAGCCTCCAATTGAGAATCCGCCTATCTGGACTCAAATCTAAGTGCTCGTAAGTGTGTGAGTATGTTTTTTAAAGGGTTCAATACTCCTTTTTCTTAAGATAAAGCTAATGAGCGTCTTCTCCCTATGGCCGAGTGTACTTTTTTTATTTAAACATTTGTTGCCAGCTATAGCATGCTCCGTTTGGTTGATACTATATGACGGTTTAGAATTTCGGTGATCGAACATTTTTTTAACTTTTACCATTAGTTTGGAGACTATCTGTATTTGTTAATGAAAATAGTAGTAGCATTAGATTTTTTTTAAAGAACTCGGCTAGAGGGAAGACGTAGGTTTCCCTAGCTGGTGAGAACGGAACTCTAGCTGGCTAGCTAGTTGGCTTCTGTCCTCACTAGCCAGTCGATCACATACCCATTAGATTTGTTTTGAGAAGTGCTCTGAAAATATCATATTATTATACTTCTCACATTTCAGTAGGAAAGGAGGTTGTCAAAGTTGTTAACTAAAATCTTTACAACTAGTCTTATACTCCATTGAGTCACAAATAAATGTCTGAATGGGTTTTGTGCAATTAACTGTTTCAAATTTTAGCTATAAATTATTTTTTATATATTGAGTTTGTATATTTAAAAATGATACAAATAGATTTATCTTGAAAAATACTTTTATAATACTATATTTTTGTTATATTTTATTAATATATTAAACCAAAAGATAATAGTAAAAGTTGTATTTTAGAGATCTGTATGTTAATATTTAAAACGACACTTATTTATAATTAAAAAGAGTATTCTTACGTACTCTATATTCTTGGACAGAAAGAAGATTTTTTATAGGGATACCAAAAAGAAGTATATATAGCCAGCAGTTTGCATGCATGGCCATGGTTCCTGAAAAGTACATGTCCCAGTGGTTTCATTTTAGAGATGCTGCATGAGATGGCAATTATGAAATTAAGACTGAGTGAATGAAGCTTCTTCCTGAAGCTAACCGTATTAAACCTCTATGCTTTTTGCTGTAGCACTGTACCTTTTGACTGTTGCCCGTTGTGGTGGCACCGCCCAGTCCATGATATCCTGAAGTACAAATCATCAAGAAACAACCCACAGATAATGTTCATCTGGTCTTCTGCGCAAGGTAGAAGAAATAATGTTCATTTTTCTTTGAACACCGCACCCAAAATGTGCATTCATCTGTGTTTTGGATGCCGACTAAAATGAATGTTCTCTGGACTATTCGATACAGTCCCTAAAACATACATTTGATCACCAAAGCACAAATATAAACTCTGCATGCAGATATAAGACTTACATGGACACATACATACAATGAGAGAGTATTTTAGTTTCATTTCACCAAATTAATTAATTATTTGTGAATATAACAATTAAAATCTCCAATGATCCTCACCATCTGTAGTTAGCTGTGAGCAGCACCAAAATGGTGCATGGTATGGTATATGCACCCTCCTCCTCATTAGGGTTATTAAGAAAACTAGAGGCTCGCGAGCTACCTTCGAATTTGGCTCGCTAAAAACTAGATTTGAAATCGATTCCTTTGAGATTTGAATTGAGCTCGAGCATAACTCAAAGCTCGCGTGCCTAAATGCGCCGAGCTCAAGTTTGCAAAGGTCGCGAGCCTCTTATTCTATTTAATAATTGATATGTTTAATTAAGAATAGAGAAGAAAATTTATTAATTATTTATACACTTATTAGAAATAGAGAAGAAAACTTATAAAATTTATCTAATAATAAGCTTACTTCAGTCCACTCGAATTGAGCTCGCGTCAAACCGAGCTTAAGTGAAACCAAACTTGAACTTATCTTTAGATTTAATTGGTAACTTAAGCTCGCTCGAGCTTAACTGAGTTTCTATCAAACTCGAGTTTATCTTTAGATTTAATTGGTAACTTAAGCTCAGCTCGAGCTTAACTGAGTTTCTATCAAACTCGAGTTTATCATGACAGACATACTCGAACTCGATTCATTAACAGGCCTGCTCCTCATGGGTCCGCCATCGGCAACCACAAAAAGAAGAAAAGCCGCCACATCACAAAAATAAGGCTACACGGAGACAGAATGGTACAGGCCCACTTTTTCTTCCTTCAATTTTTTCTTCCTCGCCTCACATCCTTCAGTCTCACTCTCAGTCTCTCAGCTTCCCTGCTTTCTCTCTCTCACACACACCTCAGCTGATTCCCAGCTCCCTCCACTATCTCAAAGAAGCCACACCAGAAGAAAACTACAAGGGGGCCGGCACAAGAGAAGGGAAAGCAGCAAAGGAAACAAGAGGCAAACCCTAGCACCGCAAGACTCGTCACTTTCTCCAGAGCGAGCCACCACATAGCTAGCATCTCTGCATCAGCACCCACCATGATCTTCCCCCCTGCCTTCCTGGATTCCTCGAGCTGGAACGATAACCAGGTAATCCGGTTTCAGTCAATTTTATTTATTTGCATCTTCCCTCCCTTTCTTTTCCAAGATTTTATTCACTCTCTTTTGAACGAGCACGAATAAAAGGAGAAAGTTGCAGCAATACTTATTTCAAACTGAAAAGAAGAGAATACCACAACTAGGGCTAGCTAAATATTCTGATCTGTTAAACTATCTTGGTATATACCAGCTCGGCCGGTTAATTTCAACCCCAAATTCAGCCGACTCATTTTTTTTTTCTTTTTTCTCGATGCATGCTTATCTGAGTTCTCTCTGATCTTTGATTCGATTCGCAGCAGCAGCAACCTCACCACCAGGTTGCGGCCAGCGGCGGCGGCGATGGCAGTCATGAGCTTCTCCAGCCATCAATCATGGAGGGAGCGCTTTCCGAAGGCGGCGGCAGCGGCGGGCTGGTGGGGCCGGCGAAGCCGATGTCGATGTCTGAGCGGGCGCGGCTCGCGAGGATCCCGCTGCCGGAGCCGGGGCTCAAGTGCCCCCGCTGCGAGTCCACCAACACCAAGTTCTGCTACTTCAACAACTACTCGCTGTCGCAGCCGCGCCACTTCTGCCGCGCCTGCCGCCGCTACTGGACGCGCGGCGGCGCGCTCCGCAACGTCCCGGTGGGCGGCGGCTACCGCCGCCACGCCAAGCGCGCCAAGCCCAAGGCTGCGGCCACGGCGACAACCTCAGGCGCAACAGCGATGGTCACCGCTGCATCGGCGCCATCTGGGTCGACGTCGTCCACTTGCACCACGTCTAACACGCCTTCCCTCCCGGCTATGCTAGGCAGCAACTTGTCCATGCTGCCACCGCTGCTCCGCCTCGCCGACTTCGACGCTATGAACCTTGGCTCGAGCTTCTCCGGGATGGGGAAGCCGTCCCTTGATGCCATGGGCGCCTACTCGGTCGGCGGTGGTCCCGCCGGGCTGGATCACTGGAGAATGCAGCAGATGCAAAGCTTCCCGTTCTTGCATGCAATGGACCAAGGGGCGCTGGCTCCAGCTCCGGCCGTGGCAATGCCGGGGATGTTCCAACTAGGTCTAGACACTGATGGCCGTGGCGGAGGTGGCGGCGAAGACGGATCAGGAGAGCTTCATGGGATGCCCGCAAAGAGGGACGGCCACCAAAGAGGCATCTATGGTGATCACCTCGCTTCTGGTTACACTTACTATTCCAACAACACAACAGGTAATCATCTCTTGTAATGAGCTTAACGGCCAGCTACAATCCTATAATTAGCTAGATAGAGTGTGTGAGATGGTATTGTGATATAGAAAATGCTAGCATTTGCAATGTTTCAAGAACTGGAGAGGATCGGAGGGGCTCTGGATGAACGAGCCGGCGTATGTTTGATCATGCACAATTATTACCCAAAGCTAGTTAATTAGCTTGCACGATCAATTGTTGTTTTCCTTCTACATTTAGGTTTATTATCGAGCATTTGGGATGAAGTAATGTGTACCACTGTTCTTCGTTTTGTTCATGAAAACTCCTATCATATGTCAATTATTCCCCCTTTCATTATATAGTTCTCTCTCCATATATGCACAACCTTGGCTTGCTGTGATCCCAAGAATGCGAGTGTGATTGATGAATTTGAGCAGTCGTGTAACTAAAAAAATAATACGATACTTAACCAAGATGAGTTTATTTCATCATAGGACAAATTAATACTAGAGAAACAAAAGGCAGAGAGTCGAAAAGAGAGCATTTTCATGCATGCATGTATCCGGTATGCATGCAATACGCATTCTGCGAATATTTAAGTTTAGATATTGGTAGCATGCAATACTACAATAATTTGTAGGCTATATATAGCTTCTCCCATTGTTGGTGGTAGCATTGTGTAATTGTAACGTGAATTCTACTGCAAAAGTGTGTAGTCAAAGATCGAGTTGAGGCCCATTCAAAAGTGTGTCTCTTTTGCTTGTTTTTTACCTTTTACTTTTTCATCTTTTTACAGTGATAGAACGTACCAAAGCGTGATGAAATCCAAGGTCTTTTGTGTTTCATCCATGAAGACCAGTTTGATCAGCTCAACAATGCATATATCTAGGTGTGTGTGTGGGAGAGAGAGAGATCATACTATAGCAGTATATATAGCTAGTCGCTGCACCCAATTGCTTCTTCTTATTGCTAAGGCTAGTAGTGTCTTTATAAGCATAGCAATAGCAAAGAAGCACATACACACACTCAGCAAATTACGTATGTATTACTCTCCAATCACCACATATATACACCATACACTATATAGGTAGGATTGCTTATGATTTATACATATATAAGGGACACGATCAAAATGAAACAAATGATGCTGATGCATAGAAAAGAATAAAGGGAGAGGAGTACTGCATGAAAAGAAAAAAAATCTTCGGTTCGTGAGGTATGTACACGTAAGGCAGCTAGCAGGCTATCAATGGGTCGATCTTAGAATGATTCGAATCTATATATGGAAGCGAGAAGGACGAGGAGAGACGAGGCCTGGTAGGTAGGTATCGTAGCTATCTGATGAAACCATGCATGCATGCAGGATTATCAGTTACATGGAAGTTTGAGAACACTGAGAAAACGAAGAAGCGCCTAGTGGAGCTGTGGAGTTGTACTATAGCGTACAGGGCTAGCTGCTTGCAACAATGCAACGGTGTTCCCAAAAGCACAAGGTAACACTGGTCCAGAAAAGTGAAGCAACGTACGAAAGAATGTGGAGCGTGGGTAGAGAGAGAGAGAGAGAGAGAGAGAGAGAGAGAGAGAGAGAGAGAGAGAGAGAGAGAGAATGTGGAGGGAGGGAGAGAGGGAGAAAGAGAGAGAAGATGCCGAATACTAGAGGTGATTGGTAATGGTCCGTGTACGTATTGGAATTGGAAGCAGGGAGGGAACAGGTAGGGAATGCTGGTCCAAGATCTTTAATTCTTGATATGCGCATGTTACTCGGAGGGAATCAGATTCTCCCAGCTTTGCTTTGCGTTGCTTTGCTTTCTCGAAGGCCTAGGGAGACCACAGTACCCGACCTGTTGCTCATATCTTAGCCCCTCCCAATCCTGTTCTCCCCTTTGGGAGAATAAAGCCACCATGCACATGCACTCATACCCCCTTCTCCTTCCTATATAGTCACTCCTATAAGTGAGCAGTGAGAAAGATCTAGAGGTAGAGAGAGAAAGAATTGTATAGTTTCTTTTTTCTTTTCTGTTCAGTTCCTTTTTTGATTATGAGGAATGATTTAACCCATGCATGCATGTAAGGCATAACCTATTCTTTATTAAGGTATCTCAGAGGTCGATCGATCGATCGATCGCGTAGCTAGGACTAGGAGTTCTGTCCATTGGCTGAAATGGCTCCTGTTGATGCATGGTCTCCGTTCGTTTATTTCGGATGTATTTATGACTACACTTTCAGCTAGCATGGCAAAGATATTTCGAACAGCTAGCGACTAAAACATAGGTGGACAAGGTGTTAGGGTGTGTTTAAAAGAGCTCCAGCTCCAGTAATCCATGAAGCTGGATCCCTCCAGTAGTCTGTGGAGCTAGAGTTAGAATTTGATTGGGAGTATGAGTGGGCCATTATATTCATACCCTAAACTAAAACAAAGTTTATAATTAAATCATCTTAGTTTAGCATAAAAACTCAATTTTCTACAAGAATCTTGTAGCAGCTGCTCTCCCAAACAGACTCTTAATTTTGTTCACCGCATGCAGCTCCATTCGCGAGGATGTCTACTCTACTCAATGTAGTTCTTCACCGCCCCTTTGCATCGCCAATTCCGTTCACTTGCCACTAAACTTTGCGAAAATCACGATACAGTTTGGTGCCTCCATCTCCAATGGCGGCACAACTCCGTCCCATGTTCTTTAATTTCTTCATGGAGTTGCCATGCGTTTCATCACCAGCGTCTCCCTTCAGGCAGCTAGCGTTCCTTGTATCGGCTGCGCTACTAGCCTGTCTTTTTAGTTGAAAGTCTGACCGTTACGACCGGTTACAAGCTAGTCTAAACTTTTTAGATTAAAGTTTGTAAATCGAAGTTAAATATTGAAGGAAAAAGTTGAAAATTAACTGAATGTGTGTGTGGTTGAGATGATGAATTAGGTCTTGGCCGGAAGGCATGCATTTTTGAGAACGGAAGATGAACTTGCATGAGAAATAGCGATGTGAGCATGTGTATGTAGCATGGATCGCTATGAATGATGGCAAGTAGCAGATGGGCTGTACAAACACAAGAACGAATAATGGTTTGAGTCCATGCAATGCGTTCCTTTTTTACTGAGGTTGGGCCGTCTGTCGGCTTAATTCCAAAACTTAGCCCACGCCGTGCATTAGAAATCATTTTTCTTTTTTCCATTAATTAAAGGATCTTTATTTTGTCTCATCAATGAAAATGAAGATCACTTTTAGATCGAGCTTCACTTTCACTGTGCCCGTTGATTCTGTAATAATAAAAATATAACTTGTGCATTACAGGGATTTACTTTAGGCCACTCCCTCCCCGTACAAATGTCTTAGAGTAATGTTTATCTTTTCTCTCACATAGTCGTTAGTGAAGAAATTATTTCTCCAATGCAAAAAAAATTGACAGCTTAAAATATGTGCCCACATCTAAGTTTTAATTAGTTCACATTTATTTGTTTGCTTAATACAACACATGAACGTGGACATTGAACCCACAATACGTTTCTTAGCTTGTCTGTTAGGTTGAATATTGTGTCTAGCTTATATCTTACGAAAACACTAGCTCACTATCTCCCTTCTTTAATTCTTTGACACATCATAAAAATTATATGTGTAATGGTCATTAATTCTTAAGATATAAACTAAGGTGGATCATTGGGTATGACAACAAAATAAATACTACTATTGCACAAGATGGTTTACCTAGATCCTTTTAATAAACTAGTAACTGCATAGTATTTCACACATGTGGAATCAATTCAGGATATAACAATTTAATGAAATAAAAGAATATAACATAAAAAAGGTATTTATATACACGAAATTCACAACATGATCATGTAATTTTATGAGAGAGAAGAATAATGAATACCTGGACAAGAGGGTGGGGGACCGTATCGTTCAAAGTTGGGTGTCCACAGTTACGATGTGAGAAGGATCAAGATGATGATTGATTTATGAGGATGTGAAAACAATTCTTACATATTACTTTGGTGTAAAGATAGCGTAATAGAGACATTCTTCATGGTAGACGGTGGGGGAGGCGACTTGCGGACGGTGACGTGCCCTCTCTAGAAAGTCGGTGATGTAGGCGAAGTGCGAGAAACGGCGCACCCTCATATCTATATATGAAAAATAAATAATAGAAGATTAAATGTATTTTTTGAATGTATGGAAAGCAAATAATGGGAAAGTGAATGTGTTTTTGGAATGATAACGAGGTTTAACTTTGCACAGCGACCGTTTGATCAACTCGAGTAGACCGTGGACAACTTATGTATTTTAGAGGAGTATAGATATAGAGATATAGATTGTCCTTACTCATAAATTTATTGCAACAAAAATAAATGCATGATATGAATTCAGGCCTAGATTGTCTTTTATTTTGATTATAGATTATAGCCCCAAAAGTAAAAGCAAAAGCAAAAGCTAACGGTTATAATATAAAAACTGATTCTTACAATCCACAAGTCAAGTTATATTATAAAATCTTAAAATCTATAATCTGATGTGAAAAAGCTTCCATAAATTCTACAGGATGACTGAATTCTCCCCGTCTGAAGCTAGAACAATCAACCCTCAAACAAGAATAATAAGATTTATTTCTAGGGACTGGCTAGCCAATTGTCGATAGATTATTGACTCATAATCTATCGGATTTTGAGCTATAGGATGGTGATCCAATGGTCCATGTACCTCGCCTTTTTTCCTATAAGCATCGGTCATCTTCCTCACGACCTCATCCTGACGTCGTTGCCCCTGATCTTGTCCCCCACTTGTGCGCTACCTCCTAGCGTGTCACTGTCCCAGACACTGGCGTGCCCCGCCACCAAGCGCCTCCACCACTAGCCCTCCCCCCCCCCCTCCAATTCCCCTCCTTCCACGGTGTCGTCAATGGATCTGACGCTCCAACGCTTCTGTCGCTACCTCAACCGGCTCCGGCGACGGCACCGCCGCCGAAGCCGCCACCTTTGCGACACCTCCCTCACTAACCTGTCGTTGATGCTCGCCCTCGTTACCACCACAGGCCAATTGGCTATCCCCCACCACCGCCTCGTCGTCCCGCCCACCATGGGCTGGTGGCCTCCCCCGAAGCTCTCTCTACAACCGGAGACCTTAAATGCTCCCCCCCCCCCACCCAAACTCCGAACTCCAACTCAAAATCCTAACTTCACCAGAGTTAATGTAGCTCATCAGAGTTTATAGAGGTTGAGAAGTCTAACACGAATCTCTTTGCTAATCCTGAGGTGAGGAATTCAACATATATTTCTATCAAGCATCATTCTTATTTCTATGCCGTGTTAGTGGACACGCTTGTTTCTTGCGAAGACTTAAGAAGAAAACATTATGTGGATGCTTCTCCTCAAAGGCACCGCCAAAAACAAAAAGAAAGGTCAATAAGAGAAAACGCGCGAATCAAATCGAGTCGAATCCAACCAGCTCCGCCCGCACCGTTTCGTTTCCCTCCTCGAAAATTCCGATCCATCCTTCTCCAGGTCACCGCCGGCTCGGTCGTCCTCGTCCTACGTGCGACCAACTCCGGAACCCATTCGTCCTGCTAAAACCGCGTCCTCTTACTCCTCTTGCCTTAATGGCTTGGGGGAATTGAGGAGGAGATCGATTCCAACAACCCCTCGCCTCCTCTCCTCGTGGAGCAAGGCAGCCTCGCGTCGGCGGCGATGTCCATCCGCAAGGCGCTGGGCGCGGTCAAGGACCAGACCACCATCAGCATCGCCAAGGTCACCGGCGCCGTCGCGCCCGACCTCGACGTCGCCATCGTCCGCGCCACGTCCCACGACGACGTGCCCGCCGACGACCGCCACGTACGCGATGTGCTCCGGCTCACCTCGGGCTCCCGCGCCCACGTCGCCGCCTGCGTCTCCTCCCTCGCGCGCCGACTCGCCCGGACCCGTGACTACGTCGTCGCCGCCAAGTGCCTCGCGCTGCTCCACCGCCTCGTCGCCGAGGGGGACCCGCACTTCCTCCACGAGGTCGTGCGCCCCGCGGCCGCGGGCCGACGAGCCGGCGAGCCCTTGATCGCGCTACTCCTGGATTTCCGCGACGAGGCGCACTCCGCGTCGTGGAGCCACTCCGCCTTCGTCCGCGCGTACGCGCTCTACCTCGACGACCGCGTCCGCTTCCTCGTCTCCCTCCTCCCCGCGCCGCGCGTCGTGCGCTTCGCCGAAGACTACGCCGCCGGCTTTGCCTCGTCACCGCCACCGCCTGCCACGACGTCGGTGCACGACATGGACCCGGAGGGGCTCCTGGGGCGTGCGCGCCAGCTGCGGCAGCTCCTCGATCGCTTCCTCGCGTGCCGCCCGTCGGGCGCCTCCAGGCACAGCCGCGTGGTTTTCGCCACGCTCTACCCCATGGTCAAGGAGAGCTTCGAGCTCTACGCCGACGTCTCCGTCGTGCTCGCCGTCCTGCTCGACCGCTTCTTCGACATGGAGTACCCCGAGTGCGTCAAGGCCTTCGAGGCCTACGTCAGCACCGCCAAACAGGTTGACGAACTCATCGCCTTCTACACCTGGTGCAACGACGTCGGCGTCGCGCGATCCTCCGACTTCCCCGAGGTGAAGCGCATCGACGAGAAGCTCCTCGAGACGCTGGAGCAGTTCATGCGGGAGCGCGGACGGGCAGCCCGCAGCTCACCGCTGCCACCACCACCCCCGGCGCAGCGGCCTGTCCATATGCAAGAGGAGGAGCCTGCGGAGTACGACATGAACAGCGTCAAGGCGCTCCCGGCGCCGGAGCGTTACAACCTTGCGCCTGCGCGATCGGCGCCGGAGAAGGCTGCGGCAGTGGCGGCCAAGACACCTGATCAGACGCCGCACAGTGATCTGGTCAACCTTAGGGAGCCTGCGGCCACAGCGGACGAGCAGGGTAACAAGCTTGCGCTCGCGCTCTTCTCCGCGCCACCGGCGCCGAACGGAGCAGCGGACAGCAGCTGGGTCGCCTTCCCATCAGACGACGCTCCGGAGGTGACCTCCGCGTGGCAGACGCCGGCCGCGGAGCCCGGGAAGGCGGACTGGGAGCTGGCGCTGGTGGAGACGGCGAGCAACCTGTCGCGGCAGAAGGCGGCGCTCGGCGGCGGGCTGGACCCGCTGCTCCTGGGCGGGATGTACGACCAGGGCGCCGTCCGGCAGCAGGTGGCCGCGCAGGCGGCGTCCGGGAGCGCGAGCAGCGTGGCATTGCCGTGGCAGGGCGCTGGCACCCCTGTGCTGGCGCTGCCGGCCCCCGACGGCACGGTGCAGACGGTCGCGTGCGACCCGTTCGCGGCGTCCCTGGCCGTGCCGCCGCCGTCGTACGTGCAGATGGCGGAGATGGAGCGGAAGCAGCAGCTGCTGGTGCAGGAGCAGCAGATGTGGGCGCAGTACCGGCAGGGCGGAATGCAGGGGCTCGCTGCCGGCCCCGGCAGCGTGTTCGCGTCGAACACCTCCGTGCCGATGGCGTACAACCGAGTCGGCGGATACTACTAGCAATACATGAGCCGGCTTAATCTTGTGTGAATAATACTCGTGAGAGATGACAATATATTACTGCTCGTCTCTCCATGGATTGTCATCGAACGGGTAAAAGTCTAAAAATAGACAACAAACGATATCATATTTGTTAAAATAGATATTATTTTAACGTATTTATAAATCCAGGATCTATATTTGTCACTCAAATATTAAAAATCGATTTCGGTAACTGAGGCACCGAAAACAATGGACTCGACCTATATTCGGTACCTGAGGTTATATGATAATCGTATTTCATAAGTACTATTATTTGATAAATTAAAATTGTATCCTCTCAACACAGTACCTTGATAAAACAAAATTATACTCCTACATTCTATTCAATCCCACTATCATTAGTTGTTACTACACTATATACAAAGAGATGATATGAAATGATACATACTTGCACATTAAATTCCTTTCTTTATTTATTTGCTCGTGCCCTAATAAAACAAAGTTTTGCTAGTGTATTCATCTCTGAAATGACACACGACAAGACGTGATGGCCTGGCCTATATTTGGCACCTCGGGTGCCGAATACAGGCTGAGCCTATCGTTTTCGGTGCCTCAGTTACCGGAATCAATATTTTTTTTACCGAATACAGCTACTAGATTTATAAATACGCTGATATATTATCTATTTTAATAAATACGGTGATATTTGTTGCCTTTTTTTAGATTTTTGCATCACCGAGCGTGTTCTGCAGCTTACACACAATCCATTACTGCATGACAAGAATTCGCTTCTCTTGAGCTCGATCTTATATTACTGAATGACAAGAATATATTACTGCTTGTCTCTTGGGAATTTGCAGTGCTGTGTTGTTGTCCATTTCCGGGTGAGATTAGAGTTGCACAGTAGCTGCTGCTGCCAACTGTGGTAGTGAAATCTTCTTCTTGGAATTGTATATGCTTGGCAGGCATCTTGGAAAACCAAGTTCAGGAGATTCAGTGAACGCGCTCTTGTCTGTTGAGACTTGAGACGCCGAAAAAGAAAAAAAAAACAGACAGAGAATTGAGACGGCGAAATCATTGAAGTTTCTTGTTCTTGTGTTGTCTGGATTCTGATGGACGTTCTGGAAGCACAGCCGGCACGAAACAGCTGGACCATGATGGTAACTTGCTACATATGTATCGATGTCTTTTGGAATTGCATCAGTCTGCAATGTTTGCCATCAGCATGGTGCTTGCAGAAAGCAAGCCTTGTTAGATGGATCGTCCCACCTCCATCTTTCAGATGTCATGATTATCTATCCCATGGCATGAGCTGATGAGAACTGAAGAGGAACGTCATTTCGATGGATCGTCTTCTGAATGCCGCTGTGCCCTTGGTTGAGAATTGAGAAGCACTATACTCTGTTCATTACTTGAGATCTCAGTGAATTATCAGCGGCAGCATGAATGAATCCGGTCGGTATCAATGGGCTGGGCCTCGCGCTTCCTTCCCTGTGTGTAACAATGAGAGCAGTGAGAGGATTACGTCCAAAGGAAACAGCAAGTAATATGCAGCCCAAATACCCACATTTGAGGCGTCTACAGAGTCATGTTTTTTTTTTAATCTCAAACTTGGTGAACATTACTTTTTTTTTTGCGAGAAAGAGAAAACTTTATTGATTATTCAGAGAAAGACAGAAGAGTGTGTTGTGCCACATTTGTTATATATTTCTCTCTCAAAATAAACTGTTTTTTCGAAGAACCTCTCAAAATAAACTGTTTTTCGAAGAACCTCTCAAAATAAATTGTTGAGGGCTAAAATAACAGGTGACCAATCAGACGGACTCAATGATTGCACTCTTTGGGAGCAGTCAACTGCTAGACCGATCGACACCTAATTGTAAAAAATCCAAAATTAGATAATATATATAAACGTATTTGATGAAATAGATAATATGTAGTTGTATTTATTAATTTAACATCTGTATTCGACGCACAGTAAATTTTTGTACACCGTGTACCGAAAAAGCCATTTTTAGCATATGATGTACCGAATACGACACTGTTGCCCGTATTCGGCACACCGTATGTTAAAAATGGACTATATTCGATACATCGTGTGCTGAAAATACTTTTTCAGTACCGACATGACCGTGTACCGAAAAAGCAGACGTGACATGACCGTGTACCGAAAAGGTATTTTTCGGCACACGGTGTGTCGAATACGACACAGTTTATTTTCGACACACGGTGTACTGAATACGGACAACAGTAACATATTCGGCATACCGTATATCAAATATAAATACTAAATTGATAAATACAAATATATATTATTTATTTCGATAAATACACTTGTCTAATTTGCCTTCCTTTACACACCAGCGCTTGCGCTTCCTCTGCGCTTGTGCTATAAAAAATTACCCGCCACGCCGTGAGGAGCACAGATAACAATGCTGCCTTGCCTTTGCTATCGTCCACACCACCAGGTCGCCGTATCAAGAACAGTGTTTCCAATAAGTTACAGAGAAAACTGACCGACGAAGCAACCGGAGTTAATTTGGACAATCTCGGATGCAATCAATGATTTTTTTAAATACTATTTTTTATTGAAAAATTACAAAAATAATATCTATTTATGAAAAATTGCTAAAATAGCATCATCTCGGCAACTAAAATGCCAACTAATACCATATCGGCATTTCAACTGCCAACATGCCTATTATCGGCATTTCGAGTACTGATTGAGAGTTATGTCAGTATGAGCTCTTGCCGATAGGACTTATCGGCATCTAGTGTGCTGACAGGTCATTGTCGACAAATCAAATACTAAAAATTAATTAGTTTTATTTACTTTTTAAAAGTTTTTAACAATCTTTATTTTTAACCATATTTACTTTTTTTAAACAACCTTTAATTCTTTTGCCACCGGGTTTTTGTAACTTGATGTTCTTTTCTTCCTTGTTCTCCTACAGGAGTGGTACAACATCTGGATGCTTTTGGTAGGGTTCCGAAACTTGATGTTCTTTGCTTCCTTGTTCTCTTGCTTATGGAGTGAAGAGCTCTCATTCAAATACTTGCAACAAAGATATGTTCAATAACGCTTGTATCCTTTAGATACTCCTTCTTGGCAAAGCATTTGAGGAGCGATACCTCTAAGAAAAATTCTGTACTATTTGGAATACAAGAGGAGTTTTCATACATATTCACAAGCCACAAGGATTTAGTCGAGGAGAAAACAATTTAAAGTGGAATCACCCGACAAGAACAGTTGAATATGAGATATTTATTCGCGAAAACAACATACACGATGGCATACCCGGTACACTTCATAATATCCTAGCCATGTACCGCCTCTAAGCCTAACATGCCTTAGATAATGTAAACAAGCCAATTACTACTGCTAATCTATTGAGTGCAACGGGGTACTTTCCCTTCCTCGTAGCATTTGATCTTGCTTCATGCGCCCGACGCGCCCTCTCATGTTTTCTCTCCCTCTCCACCTCACGGGCCTTTTCCTTCAGGTGGGTCTGCTCCTCTCTCAGCGTCCGCTGCTCCTCTTGAATGCATTTGCGCTCAACCTCCTTCCTCTCCTCCGCTTCCATCTGATGGAATCGTCTCCATGTCGTCCGGTGCTTCTTGTGAAGTAGGAATACATATGCTGGACTCTTCTCAGTATCCACATTATATAAAGTCATAGAGTAGTGGCAGAGACTAGCAACGGAGAACAAAATTATCAGTGGTAAGTGATAGGTATTTGTGATATAGTTTGGCCACTAGTGTGTACATAGCGGTAGCCAACACGGATGTTGCCCTTTGGCGGATCGTACTCGTAGTTCAAACACATAAAGAACCTCCTGTCATAGGCGTCCGAGTAATCGGTTGACTTCTTCACCTTACAAAGGTATCCATATTAGCACATCAGAACTTCAACCCTAGTAGGCGTAGTAGCTGGCATATATTTCTTTGGGAAAGGATCATATGCTATTTTAGTAGTAGAAGAGCTTCAGGCGTTTGGTTTCGTTTAAGAAGTGGCCTCCTAGACTGCTATTTATACTAAAAATCCGTGTTGGTTCATGGACTGAGTCCATGGTGAATAGTTGGGACAAGGAATCGATTCCTCTACCTAGAGTGGTCTGAAAAGCATATGTCTACAAAGGTTACCTCTAAAAAACCTACGTCTGAAAGGCCACATCTAAAAATCCTACCTTTGAAAAGCCTACCTCTGAAAATGCAAGGTCTGAAATGTCTACATCTGAAAAGGCTATGTCTGAAAAACCTACGTTTGAAAAGTCTATGTCTAAAAATCATGCATCTAAAAAGTCTAAGACAAACACCATTTAATGTTAGGTTTACTATTGTACTTAGGGTTTAATCTTAGGTTTACCGTTGTATGTAGCGTTTAAGGTTAGGATTAGTGTAGCACGTAGAATTTATTGTTTTACCACGATGGAGCCCTGTCTCACTCCCCATACATCTATAAAAGCCTCCCCTGACTTCCAACCGAAGCCATAAGACTTAATGGCGACTAGAGGTGGCAGAGGCCGAGGATCAAGGGCTGCGTTGAGGGCACCGCTGAGATGGTCGGGTTCCCTTAGCCCTAGTGCCAACAACACGCCACTCGACAACTTCCCTTTGCAGGGAAAGAGTGAATTTCATCCATCTCTTCATCTTAGGATGTACGACCACTCGAATGAGCAGTGGCCTAAGTGCTTCCATGGACACAACTGCATTGTCTATATATATGATGGGAGCATTAATGGATGTCATCGATTCTTCCGATGTTATCTGTCACATCCCAAAATGCTAATTATAGGACTAAGCATGCATAATCATCACGGCGGTATGTTTTATGCAATTAGTTATTATTTTGGATATTTCGGGAGTGAAAATGGTATAGTAAGAGATAGGAATACCCTAAATATCTTGGAAAAGAAGAAAAGAAAGAAGACATAAAAGAGAGGGAAATTAGAACAAAATTCAGCAAAAACCCTTCTCGTGGTCTAACCGGGCTCAACCGTGGTTGACTGCCAGGTGGATAGCCACGTAGGCTTCCCGCATTTTGACCGACCCTTCTCACGGGTCTGACTGCCACAGCGCAGTAGAGGCACCCCTTAAGTGGTCGACCGGTCTCTATCTCTCCCTCCCTCTCTCATTTCACTCTCTCACTCTCTCCCTCCCCAAACCCTAGAGAGATAAGGTGAGATCCGCTCAATGTGTTCAACGACCGAAGATTGATGGTGGGAACTCTCACAAGCTTCCCGGAGGACTTCACCAAGGTTCTTCCCTCTTTCCTCCACGCCAGAGGGGTTTCCTCACAGTTTCTTCCTCCACGAGTTCATTCACCCTCTGGGAGTCCAATCGGTGGATCAAAACTTCCCTGAAGGATTCTGATCCAATACAAAGTTCCTCTACGCCTAGGTAAACATCCCCCTACCATTTTCCTATCATTTCCTAGCGCTAGGCGATCACTATTTTGATTTTCACGGCAAAATCCTGGTGAATACTATGTCTATATCTCATTTTTGGGGTTTTACGTGTTCGGGCATGTCGTCCGAACAATCATAAAATATATTCCCTTAGTTGATGCTCCTTCGGCGTATAATACGATTCTGGGACGAGGAACGTTGAATGCGATAGGGGCGGTAGTATCTACATCCCATCTGATGATGAAATTTATCCCAACGGAAGCAGGAGTGGGAGTAGAGTCCGATCACCATAAAATGGCAACCGTGAAGTCCCCCGCATGGGTATCTAGGAAATAGTTACTTCCAAGTGAATCTTCCCTAGATACCTACAATCTATTTTATTATGATCCATTTCGCGAAAATATAGATTGTGCCTAAGATGCAAAATTGTTTTCTTTTTTCTTTTTATTCTAACTTGAATTTTTATTCTAACTCAAAAAAGAAGAATTTTGGTGCCCTTCGTCATCAAAGGTTTCACCGGAGTACTCGCCGGTGACCCTGCGAAGGTGCTACCAGCAGGGTCTGTTGGTTTGACCGCCACTAGGGCCGTTCTGACCATCAGCAGGTCGGTTCAAAATATTTGAATTTAGGAGTCAGATTGCCATTAGGGTTGTTTGGCCGTTGGTTAGTGGTCTGACTGTCATCATGCCTTTGGTATGACCGCTAGGGCCCTAAACTCTCTACACGCTCGCGGTCTGATCGCCACTTACACGCCGATCTGATCGCCAGCTCTTCAAGGCTTTATGCACTTAGGTGATCTTATCCGGGGTTTTAAACTTTGAAACCCTAATCTTTTGGTGGTCTTTTGCAAATATTTTCAAAACATGACACTCTATTATTATCCAAGCATGCATCATTTGCACATTTTTCATCGTTCATTTGTTTATGCAATGCATTCTTGATTCGTTTAGAGAGCATTGCGTCAACGGTCTAAGTTAGTGAAAGCAACGCCAATCTACGTCAGTTATGTGAGTGTTGTGCCGAGAGTATCAGTCAAACATCAGAGCCACAATGCAAGCATCTAAGCATATTACACCTTTGTTTGAATTGAATGGAGTCTAAATTGATAAGGTATCGCTTATGTACCTCATGGTTAGCGAGTCGATGTCAGGTTCATATGGGTAGAATTTATATTGAGTTGCATTACCTCTACCTTGAGTTATTAATTATCCATATCCTTGTAGCTTTGTTAACCTTGTCGATGTCTAACTTAAGAGTTATTCGAAATGCTTAGCAATGCATAGGTCCACGGTAGAAGTCGGGCGATGGTGCAGCCATTGTTCGCGAGATTAAGGCTTACTTATTATTTACAAATACACTGATAATGATGTGGGTTGTATGAGTTGTGAGTATGAGATGAGATGTGGGCAATACTAAAGGTATCTTCTTCACCGGAGGAGTTCCTCAGTATAGTTCGGGAGAGGAACCCGGATACCATAGACTGCTTGCATCATTTAAGCATCGTCCGTTGTTGCAGTTGGCTCTAGCACTTTCTGTACTAACCACATGTTGATCTAATGGTAAGACAAGTCGGTTAGCATACGCCGTGCTGACGCTTGCCGTGTAAGAGACAAAAAAAGGCTCACGGTAACCCCGGTGCCATAGGGGCATGTGCAAGTGGGTAGTTCTAGGTACAAGAAAGGTTGACAAGAGTACCCTCTTATGTGGGTCTGTGTGGCAACTCAAGCCGAATAGTTTTCGAGTCGTGCGGCTAAAGTTGCACCCCTCTGCAGGGTGTAAGAACAATTTGAATTGCCGTGCTCTTGATTATGAGCATGCTTCTGTACATTTGCGGCAGTAGTAGAGTTGCAAATGTGGGATGTGTGGTATGGTTGGATGGGATGAGTTTGAGATGGTCTAATTTACAGTTATGTTCATGAGATAGTTCCATTTACATTTATATGCAAGTCAAGGGTTACAGAGTAGAAAAGGATAGGTGGTTAAGTATATGTGCTCACACATATGTGTTAAGGTGGCTTACGCATGTGAATTTACTTAATCTTGTGGTATATTTCTTGCTAATGACTTAATGCATAATCCTTAGAGTTGGGTTATTTATTTATGTGCCCATTATAGATTAAGTCTTGCGAATACTTTTGTACTTACGTTGCTCTTTCAGGTTCTACCGGTGAGGATGAGCTCGTCTTTAGCTACTTCGTGCCTGTCAATATAGGTGGCGGAAATGAGTAGTACAAACTACTTGTGTGGCGAGGCTTTTGGGTGGAGCCTAAGGGCATATAGTTTCACCTAGCTTTTGTTGTTTGATACTTGTTAATCTTCCACTTCGTAGTTTATAGTTTGGTTAGAAGGTAATCTTCTCTTTATCCTCCTAACTCCTTTTTGATGTAAATCATTGTAAATGGTTAAATACTTAAGAACTTATAATATAATTTAATTACTCGCTCTTTCTTAATCTTTGTTGTGATGTTACGTGTTGGAAAGACATGTGTTCCGATCTTGGACGTAAAACACGTGCTGAGACTATCAGGATAGTGTTCTGGTTAATCATCATAGTCGTGATTAAGCAAATGATCGTCCTGATGATTAATTAGAATACTATTTAGACGATTCCTCACATTATCTTAGAAGGGTGAGAGCTCTAACAATTTTCAAGATCATATTTTCAAACAAATTAGTAACAAATATGTACATATTTGCAGGACTCCGATGACAACGATAATTGTCGCTACACGAGATGGGTCAATTCTCCTATTGAACAGAACATCCGATATTACATCTATCACCTCCGAGATTGTATCTTCGACTTGCAGCGGGAGGTTGATGCTATTCCAACTCCTCATGAGGAGGATGAGCTGGCCATCCACCTCGATGATCCTATCATATGTCTTGATCCCTGGTGCCCCTACCCGTGCCACCAAAAGTATGCTCCTCCTCCTCCTCCTCCACCACCAGCACATTATAGTGATAGCGGCTACTAGGAGTCAGAATCATCCTCGCTGTTCATTCTAAGCCAATACGACTAGAATCATTGTACCCGATGTGTTGCCTTAACTTTCTACTTTAATGCTTGTACCGTGTTTTTTTTTCAATTGCAATAAAGGTTCATCCCATCATGTAGCGTAGTAGTGTAACGGATTGAACTACCACATTGTACTACCATACAATTTATTAGCAAAGTTGGAAATCTACAATTACAATACATCCTACTGCGTGGATCGAGGATTTCCCCCACCCCCCATTCTTTCACATACTGCTTTGCGCTCTGCTTCTTTCAAGCGACGCAGGAGAGCTTCACGCCTCTGTAGTAGTTCCTCATGCCTCAGAAGTTATGCATCATGTCTCCTTAAAATGTCCTCTCGCAGACGACATTGATCTTCCCTCCTTTGAAGTTCCTTGGTCTGTCGCTTGCGTTCCTGTTTTTGCTGTTGACGTTCCCATTGGCGCTCTCGATGTGCCTCCTGCCATTAGTGTGGTTCCTCCATCTTGATCTTGTACTCAAGTTTGGTTTCATTCTCTCTGATATATCCTCCATTGTAAGATAGCCTCACCACGTCAATTCATTCCTTGAAGCGATAAGGCTGAGGATGATAGATGTGATGTTAGGTGTGTTGTAGTAATATAGAGTTCGGAGGTGCAGATGAAGTGAAAAGGAAGAACACACCATAAAATCGTCATTAAGGTCCGAACACATGAATAACCACCTACCAAAAGTCTCCACATCGAAAGGTTTCAACATCTGAGCTCGGTTGCCACACCGACAGAACGGACGTTCATACTAGTGTGACACTCCCATGGGGTGGTTCCTGCAGAAATCCATGATACTCTCTTCCTACTACTCTGCAGAACTCTTCCTACTCTTCTCTCACGCATGTGACTCTGCTATGCTAACCAAAAAGCGAAACAATCTAATGGGGTGACTCTTTGCGGCTGGCGCCGCGAGCATCAATACATCCGCCGACAGGTACCCTTGTCGCACTGCCCACACAATAAAATATGGGGCCCACCAACAATCGAAGGAACATATGATGATACAGGCCCGTTGGCAGGCGAAATACAGATACGATTCTAGTTGGTATTTTGATGATACTATTTTGACAATTTTCCATAAACAAATATTATTTTTACAATTTTTAATAAAAATATTATTTAAAAATCACAATCAAGAGCACAAGAACACAGAATATAGGATGAAACTCTCTTATTTATTATCTTTCTGGATCTGTTATATAATGATAAAACTCTTTCATATATAGGGGTGGAGGATGCGCCACTTACTTGAGAGATAAATTTAATAAAGAGTTTTAAGTTTAATAAAGAGCCCATACTGGGTAGGACACCAAAGGCCTCCTCCTGCTGGGGCCTGGCTTCACAACAGATACTGACATGCCAGGCACGGCAAAGAAGAACTACTTGGGCCCAACATCAACAGGTAACCTGGAGAGCAAGATAAAAAGTCAGTCCGGCACATTACAGACAAACTGATCATCGGCAGGTAATGACCACGCATGTAATGGAAGATCTTAGAGCTTTAGTTTGCGGGCAGTTGATCACGGCATCCATGGTGTTCTAGGCCACACAAGTCACATGTATTCAAACTTGGAGTTTCCTTTTCCATCTGTTCAAATTTGTAGGTAGTCCTTGGTTGATAACTGATCTCCATGTGAACACATGCACCTTTGTGGAACAGGCAACTTCCAGATAGTGATTGGGCACTTGATCCCGTCAGATTTTTTTTTTTTTTGAAAGGTCCCGTCAGATTGTTGGCTTTACTTCATAAATAAATTACATTGTGAAACGATAACGCTAAGAAAATAGTTTTACACTGCGGAAAGAGATATATATGAGTCAATCACTCTGAAAAGCGATAGGATAACTAGCTAAACAGACGCTGAAGAATAATGGCAATTATTCTCATGCTCGCTAAGTTTGTTTTGTTATACCAAATCGCTCGCAGCTACATACAAAATTTGTTATGGAGTGAGTGCTAAACATGGCCGGGCTGTATATAGCTCGTCAGCATTATACATGCACGCACGCCGCTGTGTACATATTGTAGATCTTTTCCTCTGTCGACCTTACTTTTTTTAAGGAAAAGAAAGTCTACATGTAGGTCAATTTCTTATTGCTAATGCGCCAATTAGTCGTGTCTGTAACTCTGTCACAAGAGAAAACGACTAATTGTGTGATTCTGTGTGCATCATAAGGATTCATGCATGCATGTTTCTGATCACCTAATCCATCCGAAGGTAGGTACAGCTGGTTAATTTCTCACCTAATCAGCACTGTCAAATTTCCCTGGCGACTATAATTGTGAAGGAAATGAACTTGCCATGGCATCTGAGATGGATTCAACGCAAAAATTGTAACATTATGAGTTTTAACATATTAATTAATAGTAATTTTTACTTTAAATTAAAAAATTTGTAATTAATTAAATCAAATAAAATCAAGGAAAATATATATCTACTATATGTATATATTCATATATATTAAATTGACTAAGTATTTAGAATGCACTATCTTAATTTCTAAACTTCTTCGTGCATTAATTGATTCATGTACATTTAGTTTATTATTTTTATAGTTCTTTAAGTGGAGATTTGAAATTGAATGTCTCTCAATTTCAAATCTATTCTTACATCCCATTCAACTCTAATCCAATTTAAATTTAAATCTTTTTGATTCAAATCATTTTCCAAATCTCAAAACTTTACTCCCATCTTATAATTAAAATATCCCCGATTGAATTTATGCTAAGACCTAACTCAAATCCAAATTCAAATCCCTCTTTTGAATTTATCTCAAAACCCTTTTCGTTTTCTCCCCCGGCCTAATTTTCCCTCCCTCTCTCTTTGTGCAGCCTGGCAAACTAGCCCACCGACCCAGCTCTCCCCGCCCGTGTTGGCCTGATCGTTCTCTCCTGCGCCCGCGCGCGGGAGCCCAACCATCCACATGTCAGCCATCCGGCGTGCGCCCTCTCCGCTCGAACGCCCACGTCGTCTCCCTCGCCATCGCGACGGTCGGCGCATTCAATGCGCCGGTAACTTCCTCACCACCTCTGCTCTCGCTCTCTCTCTGCTCTCTCTGCGCCCAGCCGAGCACACATGTGGCCGGCGCAGTGTAGCCATGCCACAAGAATTAAGGTGGGCATCGCCCCACCACCACATCACCGCGCTACTCGCCGACGACCGCACGACGTCACAAATTTCTGCATCGCCTCTCTGCTCATCCCCCTCCCTCTATAAATAGAGCAGCTCAGTCTCCCCTCCTACGTTTCTCTACCTTGCCACTGCCACAGCATCGCTGTTGTCGCCATTGCTCGCCACTATAGCTCTGTCATCGTTGTTTCTCCCCCTCCCCCTCCCCCTCCCCCCGCAAGAAGCCAAGGAGTACCAAGAGCTCCCCGTCGTCCTGGTGCCGCCCCTACCTCGCCTAGAAGCTGGACCACAACACGCGCACACCAGAGACGTGCAGACACCATCGTTGCCGAAACTTAACCGTCGGCCACCATCCTCTCCCTCTCTCACTCTGAGCTCGATGAGCTTCATGTAGCCCTCCCCTTTCAATTGCTCATGTCGTTTTTCCTTGGGCATGACACTGAAGCGCCCCTCCACGATAACTGATCACCACCGTACCTCACCCGCACTCCACCGGCCAGACCACGGTTCGACCATCGGCCGTTGGACCCCTTGGCCGTATTCTCCGTATCACGTCATGCATGTAGGAGCCTTTAGCCAACCAAACCCGCCTCCCTTTCCTCTTCTCCGCTACTCCAGCCGAGCTCCACCGCCTAGCTTCACTCCGACCGCCTTCTGACGTCACTCCAGCTGTCGTTGGCTGACATTAAGCCCCCAAACGGAATCCCCATCACATGTTGAGGTCTAACAACCATTTCTGTTCGTGAGTCACTAACGGGAGCGCGAGTCCGGCGAGCACTCCAGCGCAGCTCTACCACGATTGCTCGCCGCCGCTCCTACTTTGCCGCTTCACTCTGCTGGCATGCATGCGCGCACGCTCACGCGTGACTCGTCCCGCTCCCGCGTCACGCAGCCTGACCAAGGCAGCTACGCAACATCGGCCTGCCAGGCCCTCCTAGTCGGTCGATGCCGTGCCCCAGTGGGCCGGCCTAGCTTCCATAGCCCGCAACACCAGCCGACTTGACCCGAGTGGGCCTACCACTATACAGCCCAACACTGTGCGGCCCAGGTCCAAGCCCAACCGAATCCAAGTCCATATCCGACCCACCTGAGTTACTTTTCAGTGCGCCCCACCCATGGGCCCCACCTATGAACAATGCCATTTCATATTTCTCAATTTAATTTTAGATTAAATCTTCTGTGAGTCATATCTGGCTCAGATTTCAGTGATTCTTTCGCTAAAATTTATCTAAATTCGAAATCTGCCTATCTATTGCAGTGTGATATCCATTAGGGCTCATTTGGCTTTCCATTTGGTGTTGTTTGATTCTTCTCTAGCTTGGCAAGAAAGTTAATTGAAGTGTCTCGGTATGATTCGCTCATCTGCTTACAACGGTTGGAGACTGAGTATATCGTGTGGGTATAGTGTACAACCTTTGCAGGGTGTAAACCTAATCGAATAGTCGGGTCCACAGTCAGACATGCGAAGATATAACCTTTTTTACTAGATTCCAGGTGCGTGTGTCTTGATGAGTGAGTGTGCGTACTAGATGTCCGTGAGATAAGTTTGCTGGCTAAATCTGCCATGATCTGTGTGGTATTAGAGATACACCATATGTGATGATAAGGACTATAGAGTGAGGTGTGGTCCCTCACATGACCGAAAAACCATCAGATATGATTTGTTACCTGGTTTTGAATTACTCCAAATTGTTTAAAGGTAAACAGTAAAGAATACAACTGAGTCCCGGAATAAACAGGGTTTACGTTTAAAACTAAATTGTAAAACCTTATCCTTGAATTAACTTTATGCATCTATCAAACTCTTAAAATAGTATAGAGCTTGCTGAGTACCTATCGTACTCACTCTTATTATCATTTAGATAAGAAAATTGAAGCCCACTTCGCTGGAGGAGAATGCGAGGATGACGAGTAGACTTAGAAGTTGCATTTGCACCCTAGCTACTTATGGCTTTGAGTCATTGTCTTCCTTTATGTTTTTGTTGGCCATTAAGGCAGATTTATAATATACAATATCATTTTATACTTGTAACTTTAATACTTTATATATAAATTTTGACTGTAACTACAACTATTATACTATATATATCAGCTATTTAATTTAAAGATTAATACAGGAGATATAAAAAGATCCCAAAAATTAGGGTCATACGAGAAATGGTCACCACAAATCGAGAATGACTCATGCTTGATGAAGGACCGGACCAGATCACCCTACGGTGCATGTGCCCCATCTACCGTCAAGCATCCAAAGCTATGGATTACTGTCACTAGTTTCCCAGCTCTGGGCTCTGCCTTAAAGTACTACTAATTTCATACACTCTGGGACGCCACGGGGTTTAACCGAGGATAGTGCACGCATCATGGGTTTTTGCCGCTCTCATTGTATTGCAGATGATTCAATATTTTGCATCGGGAATAAATTCATTCTAACCCCTGAACTTTGGTTTACCGTGGTCGCTCTCCGTCGATCGCCCAGTTCTAAAAAAAATCTCAAAATTACAGTATAAGCTATAGTATCTAAATACATATTTAAACTCACATCATATCCTCTGTATATATACAACAACATATATTCTAAAACATATGTTAAATCTATAATCTATATATATCATGTGCCTCTTAAGAGATCGACGAAGTAACACACGTTTCATACATGATGAGAGTGTCATGATCCCGTTATGACTCCACCTATACGAGACTAGAGATTTTCTTTTAGGTCTTTTTTGGCTGCTGGAATCATTTCGGATTATTGGGTGTTTCGATTAATCCAACAGCCAAACAGTCAAGCGAGAACAATTTTAGGTAACTCAATTCAAGGATCGGGAGATATTAGTTGAAACTGCTTGAGCCCGTTCACCACCGATTCTCCCGATCCAGCCCCCCTTACAAGATGTCCCAAAATCCATCTCTTTTCCCTACATGTTTAGACCTTATAAAAGTCTCCAAAAATCTACCAAATTTTTATGTAGTTTCTATAACCTATAAAGAAACAACCCATTTTAACTAGTTGCACTTAAAAAATATAAACAAAATTATAATTATAATTCATTAAAGTTGATTGTTTTGCACCTTCCATGACTTTTTAGAGCTTTAAAAGGATTCCCAAAAATTAGGAAAAATTCATCAATATCCATCTTAATTAATAGACTAATTTCTAAAATTAGCTCTAAGTTATATTGTGAAATTTCAAGTCTTTCACATGACCTCACTTTTTACGAATTGATCCATTCCAATTAAATTCAAATGCATACAACAATTGCTCAAAAACAATAAGAGATGATGTTCATGCTATATATGTATGTTAATTATTATTATTGCAAAAAAGTAAAAAAAACAGCACATCAACAAATGATAAAGTGGTTAATTGTACCACCAGCATCATCATCTCTATCAATAAACTCAATTTAGATAGTCAGTCAAACGATTTTTAGAAGTGATTATAAATCTTTATAAAATAATTTATAAAGAAAATCTAGAACCCAAACGTTCACGTGGGAATCTGTAAGTTTGGATCCTTCCAAACGCAGGAATAAATCCCCTGTGAGACTGCAGGGATCGAACCCGGTGGATGGGACCATCGCTCGCAACAACTGTGCACCATCGCTCGCAGCCACCGACGTTGGAGCTCGTTCTGATCGCCAGGTCTCCTGGTGTAGCAGCTGCGAGAGATTTTATCAACCACCATGACCTTGAGGTACGATGGCTTTACCAGCATGGGCGACGTGTCATCTGAATTCACCTCAATATTTTCCCTCCCTATCTTTACAGTATCTCTTTAGCTATCCAGATGGAAAATTGGAGAAGATGCAGCATCTGTGTTGGCAAAACCACCATCAGTTTCTACTACTCTCTATGATAGTGTGTATATATATCGTTCGCAAAAGAGAAACTACTCCCATTATATAACACATGATTGCCAATAATGCACGGACAAATAATGTGCAAAAGTAGTGTCACTCGGGCTCTTCCCGAAAAATATATTGTCACGCGGGCCGTCAGCTCAATCTGCTACTGCTAGTAGGAGTGACAAGAAAGCGCATAAATAAGACCGTCTCCAACAGTTATTTTAAATTTTCATCCTCAAAATACTATTACAGTATCCCTTATCACTATTGCAGCATCCTCTATCATTAACACTGTAGCAGTATTGTATCACTGGATACGGACGCGGGGGGAAACGAATTTCCAGTGCTACAGTACCCCGCAAAGTACTGTAGCACTGTAATTTTCAGATTTACAGATCCTGTTGGAGATGGCCTAAAGCAGTTTGATATTAATCAGTGAATCGTAGCACTGTAATTTTCAGATTTACAGATCCTGTTGGAGATGGTCTAAAGCAGTTTGATATTAATCAGTGAATCGAATTCTGGAGAAGAAATGTCGGGTCCATACCATGTGCCAGCTCGTTCGCATCGAAGATGGTGTAATTTTCAGATTTACAGATCCTGTTGGAGATGGCCTACAGATTTACAGATCCTGTTGGAGATGGTCTAAAGCAGTTTGATATTAATCAGTGAATCGTAGCACTGTAATTTTCAGATTTACAGATCCTGTTGGAGATGGTCTAAAGCAGTTTGATATTAATCAGTGAATCGAATTCTGGAGAAGAAATGTCGGGTCCATACCATGTGCCAGCTCGTTCGCATCGAAGATGGTGTTAGCGAAAACAAAGCACAACAGAACGAAAGAAAGATCACATCCAAGGTATGGCCTAGTAAGTGAGAGCAGCTGGAATAAGGATTACATAGTCCAGTCAACTGGGTTGGGTATCATGACCATCCGGAGCTGTATCGAAATATGAGTTAATATTAAAAAAATATAACTTGTATTAATATATGGGACTCACCGTAATAATCGGATACAGAATAAAAGGATAGATCCTCTCTCTCATCTCATTCATTTTTCACACCGTCTCTCTCCTCCCTCACCTCCTTCGACAATCTCGCTATCCTCTCCGTAGTGCTAAGCTCGCCGTCGGCGAGCTGGTACGGAGCCATACAAGAGGAGGTACGGTAGGGCTGAGGTACAGTATACACGACAGCGGAGGTCGGGAGGCTACCCTTGGCCATGCGCGGCTACAAGACCGGGAGGTCGCCCCTAATCATGCGACAGCAGCACAACATAGCGAACGAACAGTGATGGCGGTGTGCCTTGCTGGTGCAAGCTGCCGGATCCACCCCTTCCCTCGTGATGTGCCTCGCCAGATCTGTGCAGGATAGCCTCAAAACGGTCCGTACTATCCCCTCATCGGATCCGTGTGTGACGTCCTCATGAGGGACGGATCTACTTCTCCCGTCGCTAGATCTGCACCTCCCCTCATCGGATCTGTGCGAGATGACATCATGAGGGATGAATCTGATGCCTCCTCGCTAGATTCATGCATGACAGGAGATCCAGGAGAGATCTTCCACTACAACAACTTCCCCCACGGCAAACTCCTCTACCACAGTAACCTGCGCCACCACGATGACTAGATCTATGATAGTTGGTTCCACTTCGACTATATCTATGGCGATGGCCTGTAGCACGACAAGCTGCTCTACTATGGCTACCTCCGGTTGTCGGGAGGGACCCAGGAGCCTCAAAAGAGGGGAACAAAAGTGAAACTTTGGTTCTTTCCTTTGCACTGCTAGCTTCTTCTTGCTTGGGTCTGGTGAGCTCCAGCCCTCAGGGCGAGATCCCTTGCTAGTTCAGAGATGGGCAACGATAGTAGGAATGGCGGTGTGAGGCGGTACATCATATCCAAGGAGCCTAGGATGAGGTGGACCGCCGAGTTCCACCGCAACTTCCTACAAGCTATAGATTTAGGTTAGGTGTACCTTGTTAGTGCTTGATTTAGGTTATGTGTATCTTGTTTCTAATGGTACCTAAGGAGGTACAAGCTCCTAAAATTCACTGATTTAATAAGTTTTTGTATTTTTTATAAGTATTAATAGAGGGACACCTAAGGTAAAACTGGTTCATAGGTGGTACATAACTTATTTATTTAAATATCAATAGGTGGTACATATCTTATTTCTTCAAATTTCAATAATGCAAGACATATTAGTATTATGTATCCAAAATCTTCATGTGCCATGCACCATGTATGTGTTAAGCCAAGATTTCATGCATCATGTACCAGAACGACTTAAATTTAAAAGCTCTTGTGACAAGAAAAGATCAATAATGGGTTATGTGTTGATGGAAATAACGAGGTTTTTAGTTTTCTAGTGGTATAGATAGTGTTTGTTCCACTTTTGAGTATTCAGGTTTAGATAACTTCGTTACATGTACAATCTTGTTTGTTATAGTCATGATCAATAAATAATTCATCTCATTTTAAATTTAAGCTTGGACATGTTTAATGGCACGATTCTGTACCTGAAGGCAAGTTTGGACATGTTTAATGGCACGATTCTATATCTGAACACAAGTTTAGACATGTTCAATGACATGATTTTGTACCCAAAAATAGCTCTCTCTGGTGGCAAAAGATTCAAAATTCAAAAAATTATATAATTTACATGATAAAAATACATCAAACATGAAATTATATCATAAGTTGGATAGTACTAGTAAAGCAAAAATATCAATAAAGACATGAGTGGCAGGATTTGTCATGACCGTGGTTCAAAATACAAAAGTAGACTGTCTAGTATCTTGATCCGGTTTAGACACGTGGAAGCACAAGATCCATATCTTTTATCTCTTTGTTCCCTATGTTAGGACGTGACTACGATTCAAAATTCAAAAATGCATTGAATGTATTGGTAAGAATCTCCTGCTCTCTATCTACTTCCTTACTACTCACCTCCTTTATATCCTATCAGTTAAAGAAAAAAATATAATACAACCCAAATACAAAGGACAATAACTAGCTAGAACTAATCTCAATACGATTTGGACGGACAAAATACCGGACGCACGAGTTGCCAGTAACATAATTGATTTTTCGGAGCAGCTTTATCACTTACAGCTAGGCTCACAGCTCCCTCGAACTTCAATTCATTTCCCGTGCTCAAAGCATCGTCACCTCAAACAAATATGAATTGACCTTTGTTCTCGATTATGTGCGACTGGCTACAGTAATGGTTATAATTTAAACTGAAGATTTTGAAATATTCACTAAAGAAACGAAACCCATTTCATATGCGTGGTTAGTACTTACTAGGATCATAGTTCGCCAATGAGTTTGACCATCGAAAGCTGCCCGTGGACGGTAACCATCATTAAATGTTTGATTTTTTAAATTTTAAATTTGAGTTTGATAAAAAATCGATCAACTTATGAATAAGGTGTGAACGAATCCGCCTGTAACCATGGTTAGTGATGATTTTGGAACCTATGCGATTCATGTCATGGCCATAGCCACATTTAGGGATAGCCAATTTAAAAAATAAAATGACATGCTACGCTTGTTGTACGGCAGTATTACCTATAAAGCAAACTAGCCCTAACACCATCGCTCTTAAAAACATAATCTTTTTCAAGAAAAGCCCCTACTTTAGGCGCATTGCCTATAAGATATTGAGAAGTACTACCGTAAGCTTCAAAATTGCATTTGCACCCACCATTTAGAGAAGCTAAACACCACACAAACGGGTACTTGTCCCATAGCACCAACACAATTACAAGCATGGGTCCTACATTTGCCTTCTTTCTTGGACACGTTTATAATTTTTTTCTTTCTTTGCAGCAAAGTGAAACTAAATTCCGTGTCTTTTCAAATCACGAATGATTTAAATTTGCGCCTTTTCAGAACACTTTAAACTTGCCTTCGGACCATGGACCGGTCAGAAATAACATTACCGAAAGACAAGTATAAGAGAATATAACTAGTATCGGAGAATAAATGAATGAGAAAAGGACGGTTAAGTTTTTCAGAGGAGGAGGCCGTTGAATCAGCAAAGTTTTTCTTTTTGCACCCGTTGAATTAGCAAAGCGATTATGCAGAGGAGCCTTTCGATCAGATTGATCTGACGACTGTGAATAAACGGGACGTCAATTGGTGGTTATACTTACCGGGTTGATTCAGCAGTAAAGAAATCAGAGATATTTCGAATTTCCTCTCTTTTTTAACAGAGAGAGAAAGAGAGAGAGAGAGAGTCTCATCTCAACAATAAAAAGGCGTAAAGCCATCGCCTCTCTTTCCCCATCGCTGCACGCTTCGGCGCCCGGCGCCCACCTCCCCCCGCCACTTTGCCGACGGCAGGTGGAGTCGAGCCGGAGGAGCCGCCGCCGCGGAAGTAGTGGGTGGAGGGGCAGCCATGGGGCACGGCGTGAGCTGCGCCCGCACCGGCGACGAGCACGACTACTTCCGCGCAGCGCAGCTCGGGGACCTCGATGCCCTGGACGCGCTCCTCGACGCCGACCCCTCCCTCGCCCGCCGCTCCACGCTCTACGACCGCCTCTCGGCCCTTCACATCGCCGCCGCCAATGGCCAACTCGAGGTCGCTCCTCCCCAGCCACTGACGCCATGGATCCCCTCCGCTTCTCGGTCTCTGAACCAACCACCTCTTGCTTCTTTTCCTGCAGGTGCTGTCCATGATCTTGGATCACGGGGTGCAACCGGACGCGTTGAATCGGCACAAGCAGGTGCTGGATCCCATCAAAGTGTTGCCTTTTCGTTTGCAACGATGCCTTTTTGTTTGCTACTTGCAAGGATCTCTGTACCAGCTGCCTAAAGATCTCATCTTTTTTCTTTTTTTTGCTTGCTTGCTTGCTTCTTGCTCTCCAGACTCCGCTGGTGCTCGCGGCTATGCACGGCAAGATCGACTGCGTGCTCAAGCTCCTCCAGGCCGGCGCCAATGTGAGCAGCTGCAAACTTTGTTTCGTATCTTTACTCTTGCGAACTTCACTCACTAATTACGGAGTTGTTCGATTAATTTGTGCATCAGATCTTGATGTTCGATTCCGTGCACGCGCGGACCTGCCTGCACCACGCGGCGTACTTCGGCCATGTTGACTGCCTGCAGGCCATCCTCTCGGCGGCGCAGACCACGCCGGTTGCCGACTCATGGTGAGATCTTTGCCCCCAATGGCTGTCTGGCTCTGTTGCCGGCGTGACATGCTGCTCACTTGCTGCTGTCGAAGCTTGGCAGGGGTTTCGCCCGGTTCGTCAACGTCAGGGACGACCACGGTGCGACTCCGCTGCATCTCGCGGCCAGGCAGGGCCGGCCTGGGTGCGTGCAGGTGTTGCTGGAGAACGGCGCCATTGTGTCAGCTTTGACCGGCTCATACGGGTAATGTTGCCGATCTTGCTGCCGGCCCATTAATTTGGGAATCATCTCAATTTTCCGATCTTCCTCACTCAGTGCAAATGCTGATTCATCTGTTGTTTGCTGCTGCAGCTTCCCTGGTAGCACATCATTGCATTTGGCGGCTCGAAGCGGGAGCCTGGATTGCATCCGGAAACTGCTCGCATGGGGAGCTGATCGTCTCCAAAGGGACTCAGCAGGGTGAGAGCCAGATCTCTACCGTGCAGTTGCTCTTTTAGTGTATAGCAAACTGCAAAAGGCATGAAAGGCTTGAACATTGCTTTGATTATTCTGATTACCAAGTTTAGTTGTTAGTTGGGACGAACAAAACAGGAATAACAATTGCTCCCTTACCTAATAGCAGTAGAATTCAACTGGTCTAGTAACAAGTTGAGTCACTGACCATTTGCTGAATTCACAGTTGCAAAATTCACCTATGCTTGCTGTTATTCTCAAATTGTAATCTGTCCTTTTGCTGAATTGGTCGTACTCTGCCACTGTAATCTTACGGCGAACAATTTTTGGTCCCTACAGGAGAATTCCCTATGCTGTTGCACTGAAGCGCAACCATGGAGCATGTGCGGCTTTGCTAAACCCTTCATCGGCAGAGCCCATGGTATGGCCTTCCCCGCTTAAGTTCATCAGCGAGCTCGATCCGGACGCAAAGGCTCTCCTGGAAGCAGCCCTGATGGAAGCCAACAGGGAGAGGGAGAAGAAGGTCTTGAATGGCACAAAGTACTCCCTGCCGTCACCTTCGCATTACGATGAAAATGCCGCTGTTGTTGACGACGCATCCTCAGAGGTACATGCAATGCATTCTGTGACAATTGTCAGATTACAATTCCATGGTCACATTTGGCAGTTTATTTTCTTGTTCGTGTGTGGCTGGCGAATGAGCGACTCATTTATCATTCATTTGGGTCACAGGTGAGCGACACGGATCTCTGCTGCATCTGCTTCGACCAGGCTTGCAGCATTGAGGTGCAAGACTGTGGGCACCAGATGTGCGCGCCGTGCACACTGGCTCTGTGCTGCCACAGCAAGCCCAACCCAACGACCCTGACCCTGCCCTCACCGGCCTGCCCGTTCTGCCGCGGCAGCATCTCGCGGCTGCTGGTGGCCGGAACCAACAACACTACCAGTGATCTGGAAAAGCCAGCTTCCCCGCAGCTCACTCGAAGGCGGTCTCGGCGGTCTCACAACCTCAGTGAGGGGAGCAGCAGCTTCAAAGGTCTCTCTTCGGCCATGGGCTCCTTCTCAAAGATCGGCCGGGGCTCAAGCCGGATGGTCGACAGCGACAGTGGCAGCCTTGACAAGCCTGAGCACGATCTGTGAAACAGAATGCCAGCAGGAAGCTGAAGCAGCCATCATCGGCTTTCCAAGAGAAGATGGAAACCCAAGCACGTGTTGGAGCTTTCAGGGTGATCCAAGGAAGTTATAGATAGGAGCTAAATAAGTAGTCTTTCTCTCTTCCAATGTCTCTGTCTGTCTGTCTGCCCTATTTTTTGGCTTGCCAGGATTCGCCTGTCTGTATTATTGTCACCAGTTATAGATTCATCGGGCATATATGCTCAAGCAAGCTATAGCCGTAGTACTCAACTTCAATGCATGTAGCTCTCAGGGAGATGGAGGCTGCTCATTCATCACAGTCCGGTACTGTGGTGACTGGTGAAGGATGCATTGCAGCCTCCATCTCCTCGCCTCAAAAGCTGGCCTGCCATGGCTTGTGAGCTCTGCCGGTCTGCCTCCTCCCCCGTGTGGTGTAATGTAATGGATCACGCACGCCCATTTTTGGCCCTCTCGTCTCGTGTTAATGGCTGGCCTGGTCCATGGCCAGAGCTCGTGTACTGATGCGGCAGAGCACGGTGGTCCTTGGATCGAGCCACCAGCTGCGCCATGAATTGGCGGATGGTACGCCGCTGCTCCTGCCTAGATGACAATGTACCGTGAGAGACTGACTGCCCACCGGTCATCGCCGTCCGGCTGTCGCACTTCTGGTACAACTACTGCTAGTAGTGGTTCGTGAGACAGCAGCCTCACTCGCTGCAGAGGATGCTTAACGCTAGCTATTGTGTTTTTTTGTACATGTGGGGTGAAATGTCCTTGCAGCGAGTGACGCTCTTTGTGATCTTGTGACACGTTTTGATTGAACGATGGCTAATGGTAGTAAGAGAATCTCCGATGGTTTCTCTTCACGAGTTTCGTTACTTTTCCGAAGAGATTTTCATTCTATTCAACGTTCCAACAGCTTCTCTTTACGGATTTTTTTTCACGAAAATATTCTTTCTATCTCAGAATTCTCTCTTATTTTCTTTCACAATTTCCTTCGAAATGAAATAATTAGAGATGAGAGAAAATAAAAATAGAGAAAGGAATAAAAAAAGAAATGAAATAAAGAGAATATAGCTGAAGATGGGTAAGGAGCAGGAGGAGTGTACGTGGGAAGACCGAGTAAAAAGCTAACCCTGCCGTGTGGACTAGGGAGTATGCAGTGAAAGTTCAGAGAACTTGTAAGTGGTGCTACGAATTTTCTGCAGAAGCACTGTTCATACGGAGAGTTTCAGGACTAAAAGACGACTGCAACAAACAAGCAAAGCGTGGCTTATAGTCTCGTTTGACTAGGGCACAGGCAAGCGTTGGAATGAATATATATATACATGGATGCATTTCCACGTCACGTGATTGACCATGTGTTCATCGTGACGAAGGCTCAAACAGATATTTTTGAAGCTTACTCGTTATTTTATGAATCAACTGAATGAAATATCTAGGCATCACACTTGATCAGCTGATGATCTGGACAAAAAGAATCCAAGGAGTTGCATTTCTGTAGTGCCGCTAGTGCGCTTCCATATCTTACTTACTTTGGACAAAAAGAAACCCATCGCTCACTGGAATAGCAATACTACTTCCAACGGGACCAGATCGACGGTTAGGAGCCAACGCTGCTGTCACTTTGGGATGATGATCTCCTGATTTCGCTGCTTGTCACTGACGCTAAGGATCAGACCTATATATTAGTAACGAAGTCACGATAATATTAAAGTCAGAGATCCTGATCCGTCACTTTGATGCCATCTTTCCCAGTTTCCATATCTTACTTTGGTGCTTAAACCGTAGTACCATACTGGCATACCTAATAAGACAATAATAATAGTAATTAACACGACAGAAAAATGGAAATGGGTTTGATAAGCAGAGAGAAAGGCATCCACACGGGCATACGTAACGTACCTATCTGGCCTGGAGAAATGTCACGTCCAAGTAGAACTGATGGATACGTCTGCATCTGGATTGGAGGGGGAAAAGGGCCACTGCGACACGACAGCAACGTCCAACGCGTACTACCTCCACAGTCCACCGATCGATGCTTCAACCTCAGGGTGCGCGTCCCTGTAACGAAAATGACAGCTCTACTGTTTCTGGGACAACACAGAGTCACTGTCAAGCATCAGTTAAACTTGCAGCAGTATGATCATGGCACAGCGCTGCAGCATGCTTCTAAGAGATAATTGCTTTTGGATAATTCTGATAAGTTTAGTTTGCAGCTCTATGTATATATCAAGTACGATGTACAGACCGGGTACCGCTTACCCAAATAAGTCGAAAATGAAATGATAAGTTTATACAGAATTTGCTTTTTTACATCATCATAGACAAATAGAAGGTCAAAACTTCATGCCTTGAAAGGCTTAGCAAAAACCAAGTTGTGGCATGTCGGGTTGCAGGGATATTCACAATCTATCTCCTTCACCTCTCTCCTGTCGAAGAACCAGTCTCCAACTGCTTCGGCGATGGTCTATTCACCAAATATTACGATTAGAATGGCGGGCACAATATTGCCGAAATGAGATAAAAAATTGCAAGAAGATTGTTATCTTCAAGTTCATAAATAATTGTTTTTTAATCATATACAGTTTGCTCACGTAACCAAAAAAAAAAGGAGACACCCGATCTGTAACAGATAATCAGGTGTATGGTGCTCTGGGAGATGAGCAGTTTTACATTTTTAGTAGACCGCTAGTTCTCATCAAACATGTACAAATCCCCTCTCATCAATTATCAGGAAATCATTTTCTAGTACCTCCAAAAATATAAACCCATAACACCAATCTCTAGAACAGCACAGCTGTAAATACTAAGTCGGCTTACGGTCACATAATTTTGCAAATGCCGGTTCCACTCAGGTTAATATGTAATAATGTTTCTTGTAGTGTAATTGCATGTCCCCCCTTTTTGTAGGATAAAGTTGTTACCTTATTGTTGACTCTAGGAGAAGATGGAGAGTGCCAAGTAAAGGAGTTCAGCGACTGACAATGAACAAAGCACGAGTTGATATAAATACCCCAGTCCCCTTTCTGCTTAAGTTCACTTATAGCGTCATGCAGATCTTTCCTAAAACCTGCAAAATTTTAAATTAGACATACCAAAACAAGACTATAGATCCGGAAACCAGAAAATGATAATGTGCAAGGTGAGTCAACCTTGGAGAATTTCAAGTTGGTTAGAACTGCACTTGCTAATATCCAGTCTGCAGTTTAGCCATGCATGTTGAGGGTCAGATGCTTCTGGAACCAAAACATGTTGTACCTGAAAAAATAAAGTGTTAAGCATATGTTGATATTGATATTTAACACAAAAATAGAACATGGCTGTAGTCTGATGAATACGGATAATGATACCTGCCAAGCATCATAAGCTGGATTAAGAACAAAAACTGGGGTGACAATGTCTTTTACAACTTCACGTGGAAAGAAACACTGGAACACAGTATAAGTGGTAACTTTAGAATAGCATAACTTCAGCGGCAGCAATGAGTGGGCAAGACCGATGACACTAATGTAGTAAATGATTACATTGTTGGGAATTAAGAGACTAACCTGCCCTGGCTCCATGTTTGAATTACAATACGAAAATTGTTCCCGTAGACCCTGAAACAAAGCATTCAGAAAAGAAAATGTGAATGTTCAAAATGGATGAAATTGGAAAGAGGTTGCAAGAGAGGGAAAGAAACCTGAAGGCGGACAACATCACTGTAGAAAGCCCGAATGGTCCTTTTCCCAGAAATATCTTCTCTGTAATTGTAGAAGGAACCAAATGGATTAAAGATAGGAACTGAGTACATAGCAAAGTGGTACAATTTCCATTTTCCGAAGTTTTTGTTTAGATTACTAATATACTATCTCATTCCTGACTAATAACAAGAGTTTAAAGAACGTGCAGTTTGGTGCTTGCTGACTGGCATCTAGCAATGCCGTTAAATGAACTGGTAAGATAGATGATTAGTAACCCCTTTAAGTTAAGGTTTCAGACGTTCTAAAATGCTTCTGGATATTAAATGTGGTTTTGTTGACATTGAACGCTGACAGATGCAAGTACTTCAGACTAGGGTCCCATTTTCCGGTTTCATGATAACTCCTGGTACCATCAGGTGCCGGTAACCTAGGTGTTACCAGCAAGATTCCTGATGGATTAGAATGATATCTAAATACTATCAAAATATTTTTCTAACATTTTGTCAAGCCTCGACTAGTCGACTCTATAATAGCATTGGTATCTACGCTAAATCAGACCTTTTTTTTCAAAATCCTGGCACTCACTGGGATTTTCTGTTACCGGCGGTTTTTGGAACCTTGCCAGGATGTAAAGCAACTATACACATGCATGTGAAAAGATAAATCACATGGCACATGAGACAAAAGAATTGAGCAAATGGCGAAACATATCAGCAACAAGTCAAAGGCAATACAGAAACATACACATCAAGGAAAAAACCGCCATCCGCAAGACACTTAACGCTAGAATCCTTTGGTAGAAGTGCACGAAAAGCATCACAGTGAATGTAAGTGGCTAGCCCACCAGCAGAGCATCCTGTTAGAAAAGCCTGAAAGCTGAAAATAGAATATCAGCATCACACCATCAGTACAATATTCGAATTGCTAATATGTGCAAACTGGCAAAGACAAACTAGACTATGAAACCAATATTTTTAGCTACAAATCATACCCAGTAACTAAACTTGCAAGTATGGATGGATATACAACATTCTACATGGTAAGAAAAAACATCAGTGCAAATCATAAGAAAATAGTCATGTAGGAGCTCATAGACAATGGTAAAGAGATCCCATAGGTGAACGCAAGAGTAAACGACACTACTACTATCGTGATATGTAATGTGTCTCCATTATTTATTGTCCACCTATCAGTGCCACAACTAGTTTATATTTCTTTTATTTGGGAACATTTCATATTCCGGTAAAACATTATTAAACTGTTTCCCACAGAAATAATCAAACTGATCCATTGTGAGCTTATGGTGTAACCTCAGTAACTCCATCCAGTTAAATTAAAAACACGTATACAGGACAAGAAAACATATTTACAAGATATTCATGATGGCTGATTGATTAGTTCATAATTATGTCTACGCCCGAATATGAAAGTAAGAACTGTATTAGATCCTTTTCTTTTTGCAAAAAAGAGGCATTTTGCTGTGCTTGCAAGGAATGACCTGTTTAGCATGTCCAAGCCCCTTCAATAGAAGTTCGTTCATAACAGCTTCCCAGATACGCTGGCCTCTGAAGAAGAATTTTGTGCCGTTCTACAAAGATTCACAGAATAAGACTCCGAATATTCACTGAGTATTATACAGAATCTGTTGGGAAATACACAAACCACACCTGCAATTCATCTTTGACATTCCCAGAGAATGATGCCCCATCACAATACCTTATCTTCACTTTATTCCAGTTGTAAAAATCTGAACATTGACGAATATGCTCAATGAGAGCCCTAGAAGTTTTAAGAACTTTGAACTACCACTGTAACATCATACAATAGATGATCATTTAACTTGTGAAGCAAAAAAAAATCAGGAACTTACTGTTTGCAGTAAGCAATTGAGTCAGATTTCAAAGAGTGTAAATACTACAGGGGTGCCTCTCTTCGAAGAGGCCATGCTGATCCATAGATAATTGGAACAAGTTGTAAATTAAAACTCTAGTTCAATAATATGAATGCACATACTGCTAGCTAGCTATGTTTAGTGAATATGAACTTTTTGTTACATTGTAGAAAAATATGATCTAGTTGGTTAATATGCAAAATACCAATTTAAGAACTGTCAGCAAATGATGAGGACTTGATAGTGCAGAACAGTGTAAATACTTCAGTTAAACTTTGCTGCAGGCACATCTACTGAAATCTGAAGGCATATCAACGGGTACAATATTGCAATTTAGACACAGAAACACACATTATAAAAGAAAGGGAACAAACATCTGATAGATAGGAAACTTCAATACCAGGATTCTGATATTTATCATCGCTCAAGATCCCGGTGAACTCAACGTGGTGTTCCATGTACCGAGATGAACCCAACATCGATCTTTTACGTGAGGCACATGACTTGAGGTTTCGGCACCAGCCTCCACCCTAAAGTTCATGGAACATAGAGAACTTAGGAAACAGAAGCATTGCAGCAACAGACAATTATTTTTTAGTGGAAACTATGACTTGCTAGATCAGTTAGCAAGTACTCATAGGGAAAACATGATAACACTAATTAGCACTGCGGATACCACAACATTATGTTTCACTGCAAATGAAAAATCTTGTGGTGCTCCTCCATTTTTCCTTACCCAATCACATTGCTACATACATATATGAGCCGAACCATAAGCTTTGCAAAAACCATTCTAGGTATTCTATTTCATGAATACACACATAGCCAAATCGTGCTCTAACCTTTATGAAACAACTTCAAATTCCTACTTGTACACACATTTCGGTAACTGAATTTCAAATTCATAACGCATGCATTGTCCAAACTAAATAACTTGGAGACGAAAAGAGCACGAGTCTGTATCTAAATCTGCAGTCGATTGAAAACGTCGCCTACCTCCAAGTGGATTAGCCAGCTCCGCGATCCACTCCCAGACCCTGTCTGCAGATGGTACCCGGGCGCGCTCCCATCCAAGCACACTGCAAAAATCACAGAAAAAACAAACCTCATTCAAACCTGAGACTGAATCCTGATCAAACACGAATTGTAGTAGCATACTAAAGGGTGTTTTATTAGCTGGTGGGTAGCGAGGGCGGTGTTGGAATTTGAAAACGGCGGGGGAAGTGGGGAGTGGGAACTCACGCGCGCCCTTCTCCTCGGCGCGGCGGACGAGGGTGAGCCCAACGAGGGCGGGACGGCGGCCGGAGGAGGAGGAGGTCACGGGAGTTACGGAGGCGTAGTATGAGAGCGCGAGCAGCAGCGCGGCGGCGAGGAGAGCGACGGCGAAGGTGGCCCCGACGGCGCCGGCTCGGCCGCGGCGGCGCCACCAGAGGCGCAGGTGGTGGGCGGCCGGGGCCGAAGCGGAGGACGGCGGCGGCATGTGGTGCGGGGCAGGATGACTACTCACTCAGGCAGAGACAGTGTTGGTGGGCGCGTTTATATGCTTCTGGTTGGCCTGCGACGCAAAAGGCCCTTTTTGGTTGTACTAGCCCAATAGCAAAGAAGAACGGAATTTTTTATTTATATATTTTTTAAATCAAATATTTCTACATATATATGTATCCATTTTAAAAAATTGTAAGTATAGACTCATGTCCTGTTGGAAGCGCGACAGGAAACCTATTGCCCTTCTAACATCCCGCAAGTTCACAGTGGCATCCACGTCTAATGTCACCTACATGTCGCCTGTTGGACATGTGGCCCTATTTAGGAGGATCATCGGCTCTATCACCGAGCATAGTGCTTATTTCTATGGTTTTCCACCAGCACAAATAGATAGGTGAGGGAAGTGGCGAAGCTCTATCGAAATCTATCTTTGGTGAAGGTAAAGAGTCTTAATTTAGTTATTTTTTATAAACTAATTAGGTTTAGCCATCATATCTATCTTTTTATATAGGTTAGGTATCATATGTAGTATTTTTAGGAAACATAGTAGTTTGTTATAATATATTCTATTTTTAGATATAGCACATATATTGGTTGTTCGTCAAAATAGTAGTATAGTTTTTGTATTGATTGTGGACAGGTATGTCGGATAAGTGATAATTCAAGATTTTTTTATGGGGAAGGGGACATTGTTTATGGTCCGCAAATGGTAGATCTGTCGGGTTTTGATTTAATGGAGAAGGGTGTATCTAGATCAATGGAGAAGACTTTTGTGAGATTGCACGGCGGGTTAATACGGGGTTTCATAATAGATCCCAAGTAATAAGAGCTGACCGTTAGCGTTGTAGTTGACTATTGAACTGAAAGTTTTTACTGTGATGTGTTTCAGCTTACTAATACCTCGGTTTGGAGGAGGTACCTGGAGTGAACAATTGAGATAAATTTGGCGCCTATGTTGCTTGTGCAATGAAGGAACCGGGAGGGAGTTGGGGAGTTACAGGGCAGAGGTGTTTTGGAGGAGGGTGACGAGGTGGGAGCACCGAATATTGGGCAATCCTCAACCAATTCGATGGAATCAACTGGTGAGGTAGATGAGAGGGAGAAAATTCCTGGTTTAATTGAATAAGTGGAGCAGGAGGATCGAGAAGACGAGGAACCTCTTGTGGATGACATCTCGGATGATGAGAACAATGTTCATGTCCTTGGCGAATGAAACAATCTAGATTTTACAAACTTGGTGGTTAATGAAGGCTATCATGTATCATGGGAGTATAGTGAAAACAAGAATGCAGTGCATGAGGCATTTGGTTGCCAACTTCTTCAAGCAGTTCAAGAATAAGAATCTGATGAAACTTTTTAAGAGATTGTGTAGTCAGAATCAGCAACGAAAGTTTGACACCTTGTGAAAAATTCTTGATGAGCTTACCACAAAGCAAACAACAGAGTATGCATGGAGGCTAGTGAGAGGACATGAAGACATCCATGTTGCTCTTGGTAGCACCCTTTTGGATCCTCTAGAAATATCGAGGATGACCGGATCATTTGTAAGGACATTTTCTGAGTGAATCGAGAATGAGCCGAAAAAGAAGTAGGCTCTTCTCTATGACACCAACGGAGTAAGGTAGGCTCTTCTCTATGACATCAACGGAGTAAGGTACGGAATTATGACCACAAACTTAACTGAGGTATATAAATGGGTCATGAAAGGTGTTAGGGGACTGTCACAAATTGAAATTGTGGAATTCATTTTGCAAGGGACCTGCAAATATTTCACAGACCAGTATGCAACAACATCAACGGTAATGAATGACACTCGATTGATCTACAGGACTAAGTTGACTCGGTATATAGCTGATAAGATGAAGAAGGCACATATGCACCGGGTGAAATCCATGGAGACTGTGCAACACTGATATGGAATTATGTGTAGGGACAAAGATCAGAGGGGGGCAACCGTAAAAGAGTTATTCACGAGTGTGTAGCACTAATGAAAGCTGCACCTGCACCTAGTAGAAGTCAAGGCTACTTTAGAAGCCATGCTCCCATGTCATTACTGTTTGTGCTAAGCATGGCTTGAGGATTTGGATGTATATCTCCAACTACTTCATGATAGAAGCTCTCTTCCATATGTGAAACCATGACCTATATGGGTTTAGGATTGCGGGATCAATCACGATGAATTCTATATCAAACAAATTGTATGACCCGGATCCCGACAACATGAACCAGAGGAAGAGACGTCGCAAGACCACAATGATTCATAATGACATGGATGAATCTGAAGCTAGGCATTGTGTGAAATGGTTCAGTAGGTGTAACGAAACCGGACACACTTTTAAGAAGTGCACCCAAGGTCAAGCGAGTGGCAACGACAGCGAAGTAGGACCTTTTGTCTCAGGTTTTGATGGGAGACATCCTCGGCCTCATCGTTCAACTTCTTCATTATGGAGTTTTGTGATCGATTCTGGTCATGTTGCACCGAATAATTTGTAATGAACCTTGCTATGTATAATTCGTGTTGTCGGACTTCTTATTTTCATGCTGTAATAACTTATTATGTAAAGAACATTGTTGATATTATAATATTGTACTATTTTAAGTTCCTATTACGATGTATACTTGTTGTTGACTTATTGTAATATTCTGTTCCATTTAATTATTTACTATGTTACATCTTACATCTTACCAGGGTGACATGGATTCTTGGAGGATCCACCCCATTGAAGTGTCACATTGGCATGAGCATCAATTGTGTTTATGTGGTGAACGAGCACGGATGCAGACGTCCTTCAAGGTGGAGACCTTTGGTAGGAGGTTCTTCATGTGTCCCGAACTTGACCTCGATTTTATGGTATGGTCTTCTTTTCCACTCTTCCACATCTGCCAAATTCATATTGAGAACTACACTCATAACGTAACATTTATTTGTTAAACAACCTTGCCGTTCAAGGAATAGATCAATGTGGTTAGGTCTTTGTTCAATGGGGGATGGATTAGAGAGGCCGGAACAAAAAGGGAGTATGAGATCATGATTGTGACGCCCGTTTTCCTTGTCGCGGCCCAGCCCAGCAGTCGCCCGCTTCCAGCCCAGCCCACCCCGTCCGCGCGCCGCTGCCCAGTGGGACCCGCCCGTCAGCTCTATCGTCTCCGCCGCGCCCCGCAGCCCCGCGCGCCGTATCCGAACCGAACCCGCAGCTGCCGCGCGCCGAGTCCGATTTCGTCGCGCCGTCCGCCCTACGCGCTGCGCCCCGCAACAACCCGCGCCTGCCTCGCCTATATAACCCAGCAGCGCCGCCTTTTCTCCCTGCACACGCGCAAAAACCCGAGGAAGCCGAGCGCCATAGCCGCCGTCGCCGAGCCATCCGCCGCGCCAAGTCCTCCCCGCCGCGTCCGAGCTCGCCGCCAGCTTCGCAGTAGCGGGAGGAACTCGTTTTGCTGCTCGCCGAAGTCTCTCCGCCGTCGGAACCGAGTTCTCCCCGCTCGCCGGTAAGCGCCGCCGCCCTTCATCGTCGCTAGCTTCGCCCGATGGTCCCCGCGGTCAGCTAACCCCCCCTCCGGCACTGCATGCCCCCCAGGAAGCTTCCCCGCCCGTCGGATTCGCCTCTCCGCCGTCGCAGCCGGATCCCCGTCGACTTCCGAGCGCCGCCGCCCGCCATTGTCGTCGCCCGTCGCCGTCAAGACCTCCCCGGCCGTCGATAAGCCCCCGGTGAGCTTCCCCGTGCGCTCCCCGTTCGTTTGCGCCTTTCCCCGTAGAGTTTGGTAGCCCGTAGCGTAGTTTAGCGTGTCTCCGGCGATCCTCCGGCGAGATCCGAGGCGGCGCCGCCGTGTTCCGATCGCCGCCGGTCTGTTTTTCCCCCAATCAATCTCAGCCGTCGGATCCCCTTTGAACGTTCCTGATTAGATCGCAAGATACCCCTTCGCTAGCCGTCCAGATTGCGCCACGTGTCCCTCTTAAACCCAGTCAGCAGCAGAGACACGTCAGTGCGCCACGTGGATGCCCCTGTCCTACGTGGCAAAGCCCAGTCAGCAGTGGATGCCCAGTCAGCAGCCCAGTCAGCCTGTGACGTCAGCATTGCGCATTAATTAGGATTTTCAGTATGAAAATAATTCCACCTATTCTCGGAAAATAGGGAGATTTGCAAGGAAACCCCTAGGCTTCACTGTTTCTGCATATAGGCCCTTAGATAGTTCTGGATAATTGCAATTTGGCCCCTGGACTATAGGATAATTGCAATTAGGCCCCTGGATTTTAGGGTAATTATGTTTAGGTCCCTGAACTTTGCACTTAAGCCCCTAGAACTATCTGTTTTACAATTTAGTCCCTGCAAACTTTCAGAAAAGCCCCTGTAGAGTAGAATTAGTGTAACTTTTCCATACGACCTCCGATTTAGGTGATTTTCGCACCCCCGAGATCGTAGCAGCGTGTACTTTCCGTTCTTAGCCTTTTTAGAGTTAGTTTCTCCTGTTTAGTGTGTTGTACTTAGCTGTTTTGGTTATTTCTTTCCGGTGTGTTCTTCGGCTTAGGAGGAGAGCAGAGTGCCAGCATCCAAGACCAAGTTTTCGAAGATTCTGAGCAGCCAGCTTACGAAGGCAAGTGTCCTTGATCACCTTGATTTAACCATAGATCATTATAGTTTACTTTTCCTTAGTTGCATGCTTGTCTAATTTGTATGGCCATTCCTTGTAGCCTTTTTGGGGTTTTGGGTCCTGTAAAAGGGTAGTCATGCTAGTGCAGTCATGGATTAGAATCATTATGAACTTTGATTAATAACTATGGAACAAGTACTTGGGAGAATTGATAATCTTGTAGTAACTTGAATTTAGGGATCCCAACTGGATGGCTAGTATGTGGTGGAGCTATACAGCAGGGTTTGTGTATGTTCTTGTGTGGGATCCTAAGGACCGGTTCTTGGAGCCTGTAACCTGGCAAAACAGCACAACCATGGGGCCTATATGGGTACGGCCTGGCTAAGTAATTAGTGTTTTTCGCATTCTGTACGCACCAATGGTTGGTTCGGTGGCACAAGAGGGGGCCTCTGCAGTGGATGGGACCCCTGTTAGCGGTGAAACCTTAGTGGGTGCTTATAGATGTGAAGATACTTTGTAACAGCCTTGTAGTGAGACCCCGGCCATACACCCCGGAAGTGTAAGGCAAAAAGGGAATCACGACTCGTGGGTAAAGTGTGCAAACTCTGCAGAGTAAATAACTGATCGATCAGCCGTGCTCACGGTCAAGAGCGGCTTGGACTTCTTCAGGATTAGATGGGAACTTTAAGGGTTGGTTTGGGTAGTCGGGTGGTGGTACTCCCGATGAGTCGGTAGCCGGATATGGGATATCTGGTGAGTCTGGTAGTCGGATGGAATCCGATGAGTTATGTTCTTATATTGTTGGAATAAAATCTAGTAAATAGGATTGCTAGGTTGTTTGAGTCTGTTTTAGCTGAGCATAGTCGCAGTAAATTCCCAAGTTGAACTTTCCTTGTCAATAGCCTGCATGTCATATTTTTCCTCCACTTGCTGGGTACTTTATGTACTCACGCTTGCCTTTTTCCCTACCCTCGGATGCTGCTCAGAAGGTGAAGTCTTCGAGGAAGTCCCGGGCGAGGACGCTGATTTCTAGAAGGAAGAAGGCGTTGATTGAAGACCATGTCCTAGGTTGGTGTTTCCCCCGGACAACGCCTGTGGATGGATGGGTGTTCCGCTGCCAATTGAAGATTTATTAGTATTTTCTTTCAGACCTACGGGTCCTTTTGTAAGGATTGTTTACGTTATTTAAGACACCGTTTATGTTATCACTAATGACGTCGCTGCATGTATGTAAACTTGATCCTGGCATACATGTGGAATACATCTGGTTGTTTCCTTTAAAACCGGGTGTGACAGAAGTGGTATCAGAGCCGTGTTGACCGTAGGACGCAAGCCTAGTTAGAAATGGTCGATATTAAGGATTGAGCTTTGCAGAAAAAAAAGGGGTTTTAAAAATTCTTTTACTCCACCAGTGTTATTGTCCTCCCTTCCTTGGCCCTTGTTTATAAATCTTTAAAATGTTTACTGATTTTCACTTCTTCAAAATTTTAGATGGCCCGCACGAGACTGACAGCCCGCAAGCAAGTGGGAGGATTCACCCCTGCAAGAGCTACCTCAGACGTCACATGGGCACATCAGGCACCTGCAGAGTTCCACACCACCGGACTGCATGCGGGAGAGTTACCCCGCAAACTCTGGTCGATCCTCAAAGGCTTGGGGTATCAGGAGGCCCCGGTCTACAAGGGGGTCAGGACGCCACTGAGCAACAATGGATATTCTTGGATGGTGGAGGTGGCTATCTACGAGAAGATTCCGGATGGCGACGGATGCAAGGTACGGAGGATCCATGCAGCCATCGCTCCGAGGGAGAGTTTTGCTGCCGGGATTGGCGATGCCGCTCGCCAGGCCCTGGCAGTGCTTTGTGCAGAGTACCATGGCATTCTTCAGACCACCCCCTACCACTACTACCCTCAGCGAGCCAGTGGTAGCCTGGAAGTCACCTTCGCCCCCTCCAACAGAGAAGGTGATGCAAGATTGGTGGAGCAGGTTCGCTTCACGGATATCCTGACACGGGAGCTGGACGGAGCCCTCGACGAGTTACACGATACACACCTGAGGCTCGCCGAAGCTGAAGCAAGAGTTCGAGATCTGCAAGCAAAGATGTCAGAGGATTCGGAGGAGGAGCCAGAGGAGAGGCCTGACCCGGAGCTGCCACACTCTCCTTCCCGCAAGAGGCTCCGCCTGGAAGCTGCTATACGGATTTCACCTCAAGATTTGTCAGAGGGTGGCGACAGTTCCTAGGCAGTAGTTTCCCTAATAATAGTCAGGATCGTTAGAGTCGTCGTTTAGTGTGATGTTTGCTTAGTGCTTTGCTTTGAGTTAGTTGTTAAGGTTGCTTAGTTAGTGTCGGTGTGGTGTCTTTCGCTATTGTTTCCCCTATCAATCAATCAATCAATAAATCAGTTTTGAGTTTGCCTTTATATTTCATCTGTTTTTGCCCTACTCTCGAGCTCAATCGCATAATCTTGCAATCGCCAGATGGTGAACATGAGGAACCCGAATGGTGCTGGTGCTAACCGAAACAACACCGAGGACAACAATCCAAATGCTCACCCCCAGGAGGACAACCAGGACACGTTCCCCTCCTGGAGCAGGCGGACCAATCGGAATGGGGTGGATGCGATGCAGATGATGGCTGCGCAGACTCAGATCCTGCAAGGATTAGCACAGACAGTGGCGAGACTTCAACAAGCGCCCCCAGTTCATCAGGCCCCGCCACCACAGATGCAGCCACAAAACAAGTTGAAGGAATTCCTGAGCACCAAACCTCCCGTCTTCGCGCAAGCAGTAGAGCCGATGGACGCAGATGATTGGCTCAGGGCAATTGAAAGCAAGCTGCAAATATCTCAATGCGCCGGCAGAGAGAAAGTCCTATTTGCTTCACACCAACTTGTGGGACCCGCGTCGGAATGGTGGACGGCGTACACAGCTGCCCACGAGGACCCACAGGAGATTAACTGGAGAGAATTCAAGGACAGTTTCAGGAAGCACCATGTGCCAGAAGGAGAAGTGAAGCTGAAACGCAGGGAGTTCTTGGCATTAAAGCAAGGCTCCAGGTCGGTGCGCGAGTACCTCACCAAGTTCACGCAGCTGTCTCGCTACGCCCCTGAAGATGTGAACACGGATGAGAAGAAGCAAGATTGCTTTTTGGAGGGTCTAAACTCGGGACTCAATTACTCCCTTTCGGTCTGTGAGTATGCAAGTTTCCAGAAGCTGGTTGATAGAGCATTTATTCTGGAAAAGAAGGAGCAGAATATAAATGAAGAACGCAAGAGGATGATGCCTGGACAGTCTTCAGGCAGCAATGTCCGTCCCCGTTTCAACCCACCCCCTCTAGGACAGGTGTATCGTCAGTCTGGCCAGAACCAACAACAGAGAGCACCTAACCAGGCTGCAGGGACCTTTAATCAGCCAAAGCAGCAGTTCCAGCAGCAGCAACGCCCGACTAATCAGGCCTCACGCCCGGTGAACCAGAATCAGCAGCAGCAAGGCCGCACTGGCCAAGGGACCAATACCATCGGCCCATGTTTCAGTTGTGGGAATTTTGGACATCTCGCTAATAGGTGTCCTAGGAAGCAGCAGGCTCAAGCTAACCAACAGCAGCAGAATCGCACCGGAGGGCAGCAGCAGCAGCAATCTCGTCAGAACTTCATGAGCGGGCGGGTCAACCACGTCGCCGCAGAGGATGCTCAAGACTCCCCAGATGTGGTGCTTGGTATGTTCCCCGCCAACTCCCACCTTGCTACAGTCTTATTTGATTCCGGAGCCACACACTCTTTTGTTTCAACTAAGTTCGTAGAAAAACACAAGCTGCCCATAGCCGTAATGAAAAGCCGATTGTTAGTTAGCTCTCCAGGAGGAGAGATGGAATCAAGATATGTGTGCCCTAAGATAAACCTGACCATAGAAGGAATAGAGTTTCCTACAAACCTTATCGTCCTGGAATCAAAAGGGATAGATATCATTTTGGGGATGGATTGGTTAGCCAAGTATAATGGAGTAATAGGATGTGCCACCAAGACAGTTCAGTTAACACATACCTGCGGCACCAAGGTGGAATTCAAGGCCACAGCAGAATCTGGAGGAAATGTAAAGCTCAACCAAGCCAAGGCAGTAGAAGAAGTCAGGATAGTTAATGAATTCCCGGACGTCTTCCCCGAGGAACTGCCAGGTATGCCACCAGATCGAGACATTGAGTTTGTTATTGAATTAGTACCTGCCACTGCCCCCATATATAAAAGGCCTTACCGTATGGATGCTAATCAATTGGCTGAGCTCAAGGAGCAAATCCAAGAGTTATCAGATAAGGGGTTCATTCGTCCTAGTACTTCACCCTGGGGAGCCCCGGTTATCTTTGTGCCAAAGAAAGATGGAACCCAAAGGATGTGCATTGATTATCGTGCACTTAATGAGGTGACCATTAAGAATAAGTACCCCTTGCCTCGGATTGAGGATTTGTTTGATCAGTTAAAAGGAGCAGGTGTCTTCTCCAAGATTGACCTGCGGTCGGGGTACCATCAGCTAAAGATCCGAGCCTCGGATATCCCTAAAACTGCTTTTGTCACCCGCTATGGTCTGTACGAGTTTACAGTGATGTCTTTTGGATTGACCAATGCCCCAGCATACTTCATGTATCTCATGAACAAGGTTTTCATGGATTATCTAGACAAGTTTGTAGTGGTGTTCATCGATGATATCCTGGTCTTCTCGAAGAATGAGGAAGAACACGAGGAGCACTTGAGAATGGTTTTGCAGAAACTCAGGGAGAATCAGTTATATGCCAAGATGAGTAAATGTGAGTTTTGGTTGTCAGAGGTGTCCTTCTTGGGACATATCATCTCGGCAGGAGGAGTAGCCGTGGACCCTAGTAAGGTAACAGAGGTTCTAAATTGGAAGCCACCACAGACTGTCTCAGAAATTCGGAGTTTTCTGGGTTTGGCGGGATACTATCGCCGTTTCATAGAGGGATTTTCCAAGATCGCCAAACCAATGACAGAGTTGTTGGAGAAAGGAAAGGAATTCAAATGGACCACTGTACGAGAGGCCAGCTTCAATGAACTTAAGAAGAGACTAACCACTGCCCCAGTGTTAGTTATGCCTGACACCCAGAAGCCATTCTCGGTGTACTGTGATGCCTCGCGGCAAGGGTTAGGGTGTGTGCTAATGCAAGAGGGCCATGTGATAGCCTATGCCTCAAGACAATTGAGGAAGCACGAGGAGAACTACCCTACCCATGATTTGGAACTAGCAGCTGTGGTTCATGCACTCAAGATATGGAGACATTACCTGATTGGGCAGAGGTGTGAGATCTTCTCTGATCATAAAAGTTTGAAGTATATCTTCACCCAACCTGACCTTAACCTTAGACAGCGTAGATGGTTGGAACTTATCAAGGATTACAACTTAGGAATCAACTATCACCCAGGAAAGGCAAATGTGGTAGCAGACGCCCTGAGCAGAAAGGCTTATGTTAGGATGATGACCCTACGGGAAAGACAGCCTGGACTGTGTAGCGAGTTTGAAAAACTTAACCTGAGTATTGTGTCCAATACAGAAGCAGTGGTGATGGAGGTGGATTCTACACTAGACCAGGACATAAGAAAAGGTCAGAAGGAAGACGAGAAAATATTGGAGATCAAACAACTCATTAAAAGGGACAAGGCTCCAGGATTTACGGAGGATGAGCAGGGAGTGGTATGGTACAAGGGAAGGATATGTGTTCCGAACATTAGAACTATTCGAGAAACAATTTTAAGAGAAGCCCATGACTCAGCTTATTCTATTCACCCTGGAAGCACTAAGATGTATCAGGACCTCAAGGATCAATATTGGTGGTACGGGATGAAACGTGAAGTAGCAGAGTATGTGGCACTATGTGATACCTGCCAGCGAGTCAAAGCTGAACATCAGAGGCCTGCCGGATTACTCCAACCATTAAGAGTACCCGAATGGAAGTGGGAGGAGATTGGTATGGATTTTATAGTGGGATTGCCCCGAACCCAATCCGGGTACGATTCTATATGGGTTATAGTGGACCGGCTGACCAAGGTCGCTCACTTTATACCAGTCAAGGAGACATACAAGGGGCAAAAGACCACAATGATTCATAATGACATGGATGAATCTGAAGCTAGGCATTGTGTGAAATGGTTCAGTAGGTGTAACGAAACCGGACACACTTTTAAGAAGTGCACCCAAGGTCAAGCGAGTGGCAACGACAGCGAAGTAGGACCTTTTGTCTCAGGTTTTGATGGGAGACATCCTCGGCCTCATCGTTCAACTTCTTCATTATGGAGTTTTGTGATCGATTCTGGTCATGTTGCACCGAATAATTTGTAATGAACCTTGCTATGTATAATTCGTGTTGTCGGACTTCTTATTTTCATGCTGTAATAACTTATTATGTAAAGAACATTGTTGATATTATAATATTGTACTATTTTAAGTTCCTATTACGATGTATACTTGTTGTTGACTTATTGTAATATTCTGTTCCATTTAATTATTTACTATGTTACATCTTACATCTTACCAGGGTGACATGGATTCTTGGAGGATCCACCCCATTGAAGTGTCACATTGGCATGAGCATCAATTGTGTTTATGTGGTGAACGAGCACGGATGCAGACGTCCTTCAAGGTGGAGACCTTTGGTAGGAGGTTCTTCATGTGTCCCGAACTTGACCTCGATTTTATGGTATGGTCTTCTTTTCCACTCTTCCACATCTGCCAAATTCATATTGAGAACTACACTCATAACGTAACATTTATTTGTTAAACAACCTTGCCGTTCAAGGAATAGATCAATGTGGTTAGGTCTTTGTTCAATGGGGGATGGATTAGAGAGGCCGGAACAAAAAGGGAGTATGAGATCATGATTGTGACGCCCGTTTTCCTTGTCGCGGCCCAGCCCAGCAGTCGCCCGCTTCCAGCCCAGCCCACCCCGTCCGCGCGCCGCTGCCCAGTGGGACCCGCCCGTCAGCTCTATCGTCTCCGCCGCGCCCCGCAGCCCCGCGCGCCGTATCCGAACCGAACCCGCAGCTGCCGCGCGCCGAGTCCGATTTCGTCGCGCCGTCCGCCCTACGCGCTGCGCCCCGCAACAACCCGCGCCTGCCTCGCCTATATAACCCAGCAGCGCCGCCTTTTCTCCCTGCACACGCGCAAAAACCCGAGGAAGCCGAGCGCCATAGCCGCCGTCGCCGAGCCATCCGCCGCGCCAAGTCCTCCCCGCCGCGTCCGAGCTCGCCGCCAGCTTCGCAGTAGCGGGAGGAACTCGTTTTGCTGCTCGCCGAAGTCTCTCCGCCGTCGGAACCGAGTTCTCCCCGCTCGCCGGTAAGCGCCGCCGCCCTTCATCGTCGCTAGCTTCGCCCGATGGTCCCCGCGGTCAGCTAACCCCCCCTCCGGCACTGCATGCCCCCCAGGAAGCTTCCCCGCCCGTCGGATTCGCCTCTCCGCCGTCGCAGCCGGATCCCCGTCGACTTCCGAGCGCCGCCGCCCGCCATTGTCGTCGCCCGTCGCCGTCAAGACCTCCCCGGCCGTCGATAAGCCCCCGGTGAGCTTCCCCGTGCGCTCCCCGTTCGTTTGCGCCTTTCCCCGTAGAGTTTGGTAGCCCGTAGCGTAGTTTAGCGTGTCTCCGGCGATCCTCCGGCGAGATCCGAGGCGGCGCCGCCGTGTTCCGATCGCCGCCGGTCTGTTTTTCCCCCAATCAATCTCAGCCGTCGGATCCCCTTTGAACGTTCCTGATTAGATCGCAAGATACCCCTTCGCTAGCCGTCCAGATTGCGCCACGTGTCCCTCTTAAACCCAGTCAGCAGCAGAGACACGTCAGTGCGCCACGTGGATGCCCCTGTCCTACGTGGCAAAGCCCAGTCAGCAGTGGATGCCCAGTCAGCAGCCCAGTCAGCCTGTGACGTCAGCATTGCGCATTAATTAGGATTTTCAGTATGAAAATAATTCCACCTATTCTCGGAAAATAGGGAGATTTGCAAGGAAACCCCTAGGCTTCACTGTTTCTGCATATAGGCCCTTAGATAGTTCTGGATAATTGCAATTTGGCCCCTGGACTATAGGATAATTGCAATTAGGCCCCTGGATTTTAGGGTAATTATGTTTAGGTCCCTGAACTTTGCACTTAAGCCCCTAGAACTATCTGTTTTACAATTTAGTCCCTGCAAACTTTCAGAAAAGCCCCTGTAGAGTAGAATTAGTGTAACTTTTCCATACGACCTCCGATTTAGGTGATTTTCGCACCCCCGAGATCGTAGCAGCGTGTACTTTCCGTTCTTAGCCTTTTTAGAGTTAGTTTCTCCTGTTTAGTGTGTTGTACTTAGCTGTTTTGGTTATTTCTTTCCGGTGTGTTCTTCGGCTTAGGAGGAGAGCAGAGTGCCAGCATCCAAGACCAAGTTTTCGAAGATTCTGAGCAGCCAGCTTACGAAGGCAAGTGTCCTTGATCACCTTGATTTAACCATAGATCATTATAGTTTACTTTTCCTTAGTTGCATGCTTGTCTAATTTGTATGGCCATTCCTTGTAGCCTTTTTGGGGTTTTGGGTCCTGTAAAAGGGTAGTCATGCTAGTGCAGTCATGGATTAGAATCATTATGAACTTTGATTAATAACTATGGAACAAGTACTTGGGAGAATTGATAATCTTGTAGTAACTTGAATTTAGGGATCCCAACTGGATGGCTAGTATGTGGTGGAGCTATACAGCAGGGTTTGTGTATGTTCTTGTGTGGGATCCTAAGGACCGGTTCTTGGAGCCTGTAACCTGGCAAAACAGCACAACCATGGGGCCTATATGGGTACGGCCTGGCTAAGTAATTAGTGTTTTTCGCATTCTGTACGCACCAATGGTTGGTTCGGTGGCACAAGAGGGGGCCTCTGCAGTGGATGGGACCCCTGTTAGCGGTGAAACCTTAGTGGGTGCTTATAGATGTGAAGATACTTTGTAACAGCCTTGTAGTGAGACCCCGGCCATACACCCCGGAAGTGTAAGGCAAAAAGGGAATCACGACTCGTGGGTAAAGTGTGCAAACTCTGCAGAGTAAATAACTGATCGATCAGCCGTGCTCACGGTCAAGAGCGGCTTGGACTTCTTCAGGATTAGATGGGAACTTTAAGGGTTGGTTTGGGTAGTCGGGTGGTGGTACTCCCGATGAGTCGGTAGCCGGATATGGGATATCTGGTGAGTCTGGTAGTCGGATGGAATCCGATGAGTTATGTTCTTATATTGTTGGAATAAAATCTAGTAAATAGGATTGCTAGGTTGTTTGAGTCTGTTTTAGCTGAGCATAGTCGCAGTAAATTCCCAAGTTGAACTTTCCTTGTCAATAGCCTGCATGTCATATTTTTTCTCCACTTGCTGGGTACTTTATGTACTCACGCTTGCCTTTTTCCCTACCCTCGGATGCTGCTCAGAAGGTGAAGTCTTCGAGGAAGTCCCGGGCGAGGACGCTGATTTCTAGAAGGAAGAAGGCGTTGATTGAAGACCATGTCCTAGGCTGGTGTTTCCCCCGGACAACGCCTGTGGATGGATGGGTGTTCCGCTGCCAATTGAAGATTTATTAGTATTTTCTTTCAGACCTACGGGTCCTTTTGTAAGGATTGTTTACGTTATTTAAGACACCGTTTATGTTATCACTAATGACGTCGCTGCATGTATGTAAACTTGATCCTGGCATACATGTGGAATACATCTGGTTGTTTCCTTTAAAACCGGGTGTGACAATGATGGAGGAAGCACGACATAGGCAGGTAGCACGTCGTGCGCAGCAACAAAAACATCAGTGGTGAGAATAGGAACTCAAGCAGTGAAATGAGGATCTTCAAAGACGAGAGGAGGAACACCACCTTTAGGAAGATGTTTTAAGGAAGGGGGAGGCCAAACTTCATAGGTGTTAGGAACTATTTCAGAGGCATCAAGCTCTCTTGTGTCGTTAGGAAGACGAGGAGAGTGAGCAACACGTGAGGGGGGGGGGTCCCAATCCCATGCAGTAAAACCCATATTTTATCACTTGCATTGTAAAATTTATAATCATGTACCGTAAACTTTGTATTCGTTGTAGATGTTTAACTCTGCGAATCAAATTGTTAGCGTCCTAATAATCCGCAACGATTATAAACTCTAACCCTAAAATCAATCCTTATTTCATTTAAAAAAGGAACATGTAACCTATTTGAAGGGTGACATGTCATGTCACTCATTGAACGGGTGATAGGTTGTATGGCATGTCCACACTGGTAGGTCACATTGACCTGTCAGCTTTCAAACGGATGATATGAGCCTAGATTTGTAATTTTTCAAAATGGGGCGCATATATTTGTAAATATTTGATTTAAAATATATAAAAAGAAAAATATCTACCACCCTGCTTTCGAGAGAGAGAGAGAGAGAGAGAGAGAGAGAGAGAGAGAGAGTATATCACGGTTTTAGAGATTTGATATAGTTCTGCTCAACATAGCATTGTAATTCATCTTTTTAATTTCTTGATTGATGAGCATTAAGCATGATTAGGATAATAAACTGCACTTGTTGAGGGAGTGGCACACCGCCATCCACTTTGGCCTGAAAAAGGATGTAAACAAGTGAAGTCAAAGCTTCCGCAAAGGTCATGCGAAGCCTGCTCCAAAGTATCGTTGGGGTCCTTCGCTGGTAGCCAGAGGCTTCCGTGAAGAGGAGCCATGCGAAGGAACAGCGAAGGACCTCTGTGCATGGTGCCTGCTCCAAAGTATCATTGGGGTCCTTCGCTAGTAGCCAGAGGTTTCTGTGAAGAGGAACCACGCGAAGGAAGGGCGAAGGATCTCTGTGCATGGCTTTGACAACAAAGGGATCTGGCCAGGGTATAGCTTCGCGATGGGGTCCATTATGACGATGTGTAAAGGAGAATTAGTTATTATATCTCTAGGTCAGAACAATAGGAGCCTTGTACCCAGGGAATATGCTCCTAATAAGGGAAAGAAAAGTAAAGATCCAGGGTGGTTGAGTATGATCTATAAATACCTCACCCCGGGCTGTAATAAAGACGGATTTTTCAGGTGCTAGACTCCTAATATAATTAAGTTCCACCTAGTTCAATTCTTACTTAGCCTCCTAGGATCTACCTCTGGACATGATCCTCGAGACCCCTACTCACTCGTTTGGACTCGAATCCACAACAACACCCTTCATAAAACAAGATATGATTGGCACAATGTGCTGGTTCAGATTATTAGATAGAGGTTGTGTTACGATGGTCGTGGTAGTGCAAAGACCACTCGGGTTTCTCCACCTCTTCTCTGGCGACATCAACATCATCGACAGCGGTGACTTCGATGAAACGCGTGGGAGGTTAGAATTTCTCCATTTTGCGGTATGGTTGGAGAACTTCATCATCCCCTTATGTGGCTTACTGTTGTCTTTGGGATATTGGATCTAGTGAATCCGAGGAAGGTGGTACTGTTGTCTTTGGGATATTGGATCTAGTGAATCCAAGGAAGGTGGTACTGTTGTCTTTGGAATATTGGATCTAGTGAATCCGAGGAAGGTGGCACCAGATTTGATCCTTTAACTCTTCCGATGAGGATGTTGGCAATGTTCGTTCAGAAATGGGTCTTGATAGTGGATTCGACACGTTAACTATTGCGGCTATCCAAGGGTTGGAGTTTCTCATCAGAGTTGGTATAAGATTTCGACTTTGGCTTCAACAATCAGCTTCTTCCGGCTATTGCGGGACAAGGTGAAGAATTGCGGTGGTTACCAGAGGTGAAGAAGAGGACCTGGTTGTGTTGTTTTTGTAATTTCTTTATTCTCAGGGACCTCTACGTAATATGCAGAGGATGTATTTTGTTTCCATTTATAATATAACTCCAGTCCTATTAACAGAAAAAAGATAAGATAGAGGTTGCATTGGTTGAATATATTGTATGCATAATATATCATGCAGTCCTGCATTTCTGAGAAGTTAAAACTAAGCATCCATCCATGCCAACTCAATTCGAACAAGAGAATTATCTGCCGCCAAAACTTTTGCTGACTGCATTGTGACCAATTTGTCAATTACAAGCAGAACTTTTTTCTTTGTACTACTACTGTCCTTAGGAATTAAACGTTCGTTTGTTACAATGTACATCGTAGATCGATATATATAATGCATTAATTCTACCATTACGGTGTCGTCGTAATCAATCAGGATTAATCCATAAACCTAGCTAGGACCTCCATATCTTCCCCTCCAGTGAGATGATGATGATGGAGACGTCGTCGTGGTATCGCCTTCGATCCCCTTGCTGAACCTCAAGCAGCTCATGGAACCCCATTCCTGCATCGAATCATCACAAAATTCAAATGAATCTCTTATACATATAACCATAAGCATTACTGCTTATGAAATTTGTTTCCCTTAATCTATCAGCTTTGCTTTTACTCCGGCCGGATTAATGAAGGGTGTATATATATATATATGATGCGCGCTACACGCTCACCGGCTTGGTTGGCGGCGCGGAGGAGGATCTCGTGGCTGAGGTACTTGGCGGGGTCTTCGTCGGGGTACCTGGCGGTGAACGCCTCCACCTGCGCCACCACCTCCTCGTTGGTGAAGTAATCGTAGAGGCCGTCGGAGGAGAGGATCATGAACTTGTCTCGCGACTCAAGCTGGTGGTGCCGGAGGTATGGCCGGCAGGTGATGTACGGTGACGTCCCCACGTAGTCCACCCGGAAAACCTCCAGGAGAGCCTTGTTCCACCTGGGCTGCAGCACCAATGCAAACTCCGTTGGATCAGATCTATCAATGGCGATTTCTATATCTCCACCAAAGCTGATGAATTTCTTGGCTTTTGGCCAAGGGATGATAGATAGATATATATATGAAGGTTAGTTAAGCTGCTGCTGAAGAAATTAAGGTGAATATTCTACCTAAGCTTTATCAAGATATATGTGTACACAAATAATTTATTTAACGCTGATCATGTTTAGAGGGACAGTCAAGTACTAGCTAGACAGTTGGTGCACACACCTCCTTAAGGTAGCCGGCTCCAAATGCTCTTGTCACCTTCAATGTGCCCTTCACCCTGCCATTCACAATGCAGGCAGGATCATCTAGGTGCTCACTCCGTATCCTTCTTACCTCCTGCATCGATTGGACACACCAACAAGACGAATATAAAGAATAAATCTTCACAATTCACAGTACAAATATTTAGTTGCCATGACAATGGTTGCTTGCTACTGCAATGCATGCATATTGAGCAAACAATGGAGTGGTTAATGAGCATCAATCACCTTGTAGACGTTGGTGCTGTGGTCCATGGTGAGCTGCAGCGCGGCGAGCTCCCCCATGTCGCACGCGTCGAACTGCCGCTTGATCTCCTCCTTGACGCCGGCGAGGTCGCCGCCGTCGAGCCGCGGCATGATGACGCGGGACAGGTCGGGCTTGGCCTGCTGGGCCAGCACGGCGCGGCTGTCCCCGACGTTCATCACGTACACGTCGGCTCCCTTCATCAGCACCACCAGCACGCACGACCCCATCATCGCCAGCTCCGGGCACTCCTCCGCGCGCGCCTCCGCCTCCGCGAAGTACCCCGCCTCCGTGCTCCTCAGAGCGCGCTCCAGCGCATTGAGCACCTCGTGCTCCATCGCGGCGCAGCGGCCGTTGCACCGCGGTGGCTGCTCGTCGGGCCGATCAGGCTCGTCCTCCTCGAGCACGCCGTTGAGCTCGCGGCACACAGCCGCGTACAAGTTGGCGACGAGGTAGTCGGTGGCGTCGGGGCCGTTGAAGCCGTCGTAGATGCCGACGAACATCCAGCCGTCCTCCTCCGACACGACGACGTGGACCCTGTCCTCCCCGGCCTTCCCGCGCGCCCACTGCACCCTCGCTGCGCCGTCGTCCGTCGCCTCGCCGCTCTTGCTGCTCTCCGCGTGGCTCTTGATCGCGCCAATGCCGCTGCCGTTTCCGACCGCCACGACCGGCTCGCGGTCTTGCTTCCTGTGGGGGGATACGCACGGGCCGGCGCGCAGCACCGACCCGACGACCTTCCGGAGGCCGTCGAGGAGTGGGCTCTTGGACGCCTGGCCCTCGCGCCGGTGCCGCGTCGCTTTGAGGTCCGCGAGGATTTGCTCGTCGCTGCGCGGGAGCTGCCGTGACACCGACACGCCGGAGGTCGTTGCCGACGTCGACGGCGACGTGCTGTACTCCAGCGGCCCCGAGTACTGCCGCGGCTGTAGCGTCCGGAAGGAGAATGAGTTGGAGCTGTCGAACGACGACGAGCCGGAGAACGACATCTGATCGTTCAGAACGGAGCCGCCAACGGAGCCCAGCGTGGACTGGTTCGACGGCAGCAACACTCCGTGGATGGCGCCGGCGAACGCCGGGCCCTCGCGGCCGTCGAAGCTCAGAATGTGGCCGATGCTGCTACCATCATCGGCTGCCCCCGCGGTGTACACGTCCGCCGCCGATCCGTCGGCGTGGTGACCGCGGGCACCGTCGCCCGCCGCGAAGCACGGCGTCGCCAGCCTTGCCACGCGGTTGCCCATGACAACGACGGGAGAAGATAGGCAGCGTGTCGGCGTCGCCGGATCTCGATGCGCATCGGGGAATATGGCGCCGAGCGGGGGCAAAAATGGGCGGCAAGGGAGAACTAGAGGCGTTGACATTGCTGTAATGCTGTGAGCTAATAAGGTTTGTTTACGGAGTTGACCAGGATCTATCTCTTCCGATCCATTTTGTTTTCTTGTCTCTGCAATTATTTTTTATTTTTTCTTGAGCTAAGTTGACTTTAATTTTAAAGAGTAAAACACCATTGGAACCTCAGGGTGACTAGCTAGATTGGGCCGGTGCACGACTTGCCGTGACGTGCTGTTCTCATGTCCATATATCGTTTTTACATGCAAATTGCTATGCGTCGATGGTATGAAATCTAATCTTTGAATCTATATCTATATCTATACTCTTATAAAATATATGAGTTATGATAAATTCAGTCGATCTTTACTATCTACATAAGTTGATCAAACGGTCATTCTGTAAAGTTGAACTACGTTCATCCTTCCAAAAATATATTTAGAGCCTGTTTAGCACGGATCCAGATCCAAGATTTCTCAAAGCCGGTCATATCTAGCTTCAAAAAATCTAGGATTTAGAATCGTAGGTAAATTGAGAGTATTTGTTTGAGTCATTTGGTTTTTATTTCGGACAAAAAAAAAAGAGTGAATTACAAATATTGTGTCATCTGTAACACAAAACTATAAGTATTATGTACTAATTTCACATAAACTCCTATTTTAATTAGATTCATCAAAAAATAGTCTTATGTTTATCAAAAAATCATATAATTTTTTGTTACAAATGGTATAAGACTTATAGTTTTGTGTAATTTACTCAAAAATAAATGTTTAAACTACTTTATTTATTATACAAGCTCTAGATCCAATATAAATCTCGAAGCTGGAGCTATGACAAACGAGATCTTAATCACCTATTATTTACCTGATATAACTAGACATATACATACATACACATCTGGTTCTCACTTTGACATCTCACAATGCATAGGCTGGAACAAGTTTCAAATTTCTAAAAAAAAGCATACACCTTATTCTGACTTTGACATCCATGGAGGAAGTTAAGTTCAGGCTCGGGATTTACTAGACTATTTATCAGTGCAAGAGCCATTTTAATTTGCGCAATGGTTAACTATAAACAAAGCAGGCGATTGGATGGCGCAGCCACAAGTCAATCCCCAGGCTGGAGTATTGTATGTATATTGGTACCAGCTACTTGCATACATGACACTAGATGGAAATTCAACCGTAATTTTCTTTCAGAGCAAGTGGTCGCAGTTCTATTACAATATTTGTGCACTCATACGTATCGCAGGGTACAATGAAATTTTAGGGTCAATCGCTGAGAATATCCTGTGGATCTTCGCTTGCAACATACGTGACGTCGTCGTTGGACAATAACCAACGGTGAACTAGTGGTACCATGATAGCAAGAGAACTATTCGATAGTTGACCATTTGTGGATCATGTTGAGCAGTATACCTGATTTAGTATTGACGACATCTTAACAGTTCTGGTTTATGCTTCATCGTTTTGCTACACATGAAAAACCGATCGTTTTCCAGTACTCTGTCAGTAGTTGCATTTCAGGATTTGGCATCATGCTTCTTCTCTGACATTTTGGCTTCTAGGATCAATATGTCAATGATACATCAGGTGGAAAATGCTAAAGCGCCAACAGTTTTTAGATAATTATAAGTCAATTCTAGCTTCGACATCATAATGAGTTCATATTGAAATAACAGCCCGGTCCTTATTATAAAAATCTCAGCAACAAACTGAGTTTATAATTAAATAACAAGCTATAACATGATTGAAAATCTCAAGCAACACATAACAAACCAAAAAATAGCTTGGTTGGAGGAGCCTCTAGTTGAGAGGCCATCTAAACACCCACCTAAATTCAAACCTAAATGCTCGTGGGTCGTATGAGTATCGATTTAGTATTCCCTTCTTTTAAGACCTAGCCACAAGATGTCTTCTCCTCCATGTTAGAGTTTTTTTTTTCAATTTTCATTTATGCTTGGTGAATAACTCTACGTCTAAAGGCTCTAGAGAATGTTGAAGTGCCAACAAATGGAGTGACAAAGTCTAACTCCTAATGTCTTTTTTCTTCTTCTTTTAAAACCTTCTCCAACTATATTCCCTTCATTTTGTTCTCGCGCCGGCCCATTTTTTGGCGTCCGTTTTTTGGCGCCAACCCGGTCCGCTTCTTCCGCTCGCAAAGCCCAGCCCACCTCCTCACACCCTCTCACTGACACCCCCGGCCCCACCTGTCAGTCGTCCCCTTCCTCCCGCAACTGCCGCGCGCGCCGCTCACTCGAATTCCCTAGCGCACGCACGCCCTGATTCCCGCGCCCGCAAAGCAACTGCACGTGCACGCACGCCTACTTATCTACCTCTGCAGTGCACCGCCGCCCCTTCCATCTCCCACTTCTTTTCACCGAGAAACTGAGCCGCCATTGCTACCGCAGCAGAGCTTCGCCGTCCGTCGTGCTCGTGCCCTCCCCGTTGCGTCTGAGCGTGCCACCGGCTTCACAGGAGCACGAGGATCCTTCCCCGCTGCTTCCCGTCGTCCTTCGACTGCCGTAGTCGTCCTCCTGTCGAGCTCCGGTGAGTCTCGCCACCATTCACCGTCATCGGCCTTCCCCATCGTTTTTCGAGGTCGACTAACCGCCCCTCCATCACTGCAGAACCCCGTGGAAGATTCCTCGCCCGCCAATTCCGTCACACCGTCACCGTAGACAAGGTTCCTCGAGCACCGACAGCCGCTGCCGTTTTCCTCCATCGCCGACCGCCGTCGAGACCCCACCAGCCATCGTGAAGCCCTCGGTGAGACTCCCCGCCTCCTTCTCGTTTGATTGCGCCGTTTCCAGTAGTATTTGGTAGGCCGTAGCTCGATTTCGCATTCTTCCGGCGATGCTCTGGCTAGACCCGAGGCGGCGCCGCCGCTTCTCTGTCGCCGCAGGCCGTTAATCCCTCCCCAACTATCGTGAGCCGTTAGATCATCCACCGACGGTCCAGATTAGATCGACCAAACCCATACTCCTTCGGTCTACCATGGACCAGTGGACGCAGTCCATGGCGCCGGTCCACCATCCCAATCAACAGCCGCGTAAGCTGCCACATCAGCCAACCGAGCCCGGTCAGAAGGATGAGGTCAGCGTGACACAATAAATAGGTTTTTAAGCACAAAAAGAATTCCTTTATTCTCTGAAATTAGGTAATTTTATATTTAAACCCCCAAACTTTTCTGTTTTCACAAATATGCCCCTGGTAGTACTGTATTTTTACTTTTAGCCCTCTGAACTTTTGTATAATTGCAAATAGGTCTCTGAATTTTACAAATAAGTCCCTAAACTTTCTATTTTTACAATTTAGCCCTTGTACCTTTTCAGAAAAGCCCCTGTAGCTTAAAACCTTCACAACTTTTTCATACGAGCTCCGTTTTAGTCGATTCTTGCGCTCCCGCGATCGTAGCAACGTATACTATCCATTAGTAACCTTTTTATAGTGCATTGCTACTGTTTTGTGTACTGTTCTTAGACGTTATATTTGTTTGTTTTCTGTGTGCGCGATTGCTTTAGGAGACAAGCAGTGTGTGAACTTGCAGGACCAGACGTTCAAGGAATTTGATCAACCCGCTTTCGAAGGCAAGTGTTCTTGATCGCTTTGATCCCATTGTAGGAAAGTGTAGCTTTTATATTTCTAGATGCATGCTTGTCTAATATGGAATCCCATGGTTAGGGTTTTACTAGATTTTGTTTTACTATCCTTGTCGTCGTTGATGAGTCATGGGAAATGAAGGGTAGATATGCTAGTGCCGTTATGGTAGGGGTAAAGGTTAATCTACACTAATGTTTATACAACAAGAATTTGGATATTATAATTTTGTAATAATATGGTATAGGGATCCCAACTGGATGGTTAGTTTGAGGTGATGCTGCACAACAGGTCTGTGGTTGTTCCTGTGGGGATCATAAGGAACGGTTTGTGAAGCTTATTACCCAGCATAACAGCGCAACCACGAGACTTATATGGGTACGACCTGGCCAAATAATTAGATGTCCTCCTTATTCTGGACGTACCAGTGGACGGTTAAGTGGCACAAGATGGGGCCTCTGCATTGGATGAAATCCCTGTTAGCGGTGAAAACTTAGTAGGCGTATATGGATTTGAAGGCGCTTTGTAAAGGCCTTGTAGTGAGACCCCGACTCTACACCCCGAAAGTGTAAAGCAAAACGGGAATTACGACTCGTGGATAAAGTGTGCAAACTCTGCATAGTGTAAAACTGATCGATCAGCCGTGCTCATAGTTAAGAGCGGGCTTGGACTTTTTCATAATTAGTGGGGATTTTGGATGGTTGGTTTTAGATAGTCGGGTGGTGGAACCCCGATGAGTTGGTAGTCGGATATGGGGTATCTAGTGAGTCTGATAGTCGGATGAAATCCGATGAGTTGTCTCCTTTAATGTTGGAGTCATCACATAGTAAATAGGTTGCTATGTCTTTTGAGTCCTAAATTAGTTTGGCATAGTTACAGTCAGTCTGAGTCAAGCTTTTCTTTGTATTAAAGCCTATATGTCATATTTTTCTACACTTGCTGAGTACTCTAAGTACTCACGCTTGCTTTCTCCCAACTTCTCGATGTTGCTTAGAAGGCGAAGTTTTCGAAGACCTTCCGAATGATGGAGCCGAGTTCTAGGCGAAGGAAGATGTCGACCTGAATATCATGTCATAGGCTGACACTCCCCCGAACAACGCATGTTGATGGATGAAAAACCTGCTATCGCTGAAAGTTATCTTAGTATTTTCTTTAAGACCTGCGGGTCCTTTTGTAATGAATATTATCGTTATTTAATGATACTGTTATATTATCACTTATGAAGTCATTGTATGTATGAAAACTTAATTATATTGGAATACATCTAGTTTTTTTTCTTAAAAACCGAGTGTGACAGAAACTGTTGGAGATAGTCTAACTGGGCGGAAAAGCAAGGCAAGCTAAATGACTTCTTGGCTGGTATGGTATGGAGGATTTCAGTACAACCTGTAGAGGAGTCATTATTTTATCAGTGCAGAACTCATGTGGGATTCTAAGGGCATCAGGCTCCTCTGCAGTAATGCAAAGGATTCGTGTCCATTCTAAAGTTCCAAATGATCCAACCCGGTTTAGCGAATCTCCCTGATCAACTGGCAAGCGATGACAGAAGTCACCCAGCCAACAAAGTTTCTTTTGTCACCAAATTTGAGAACCAAATAATAGCACATTTGGCAAGCCTTCACTCTCCAGTTGAGAGGCCACCTATCTGGCCTCGAATCTAGGTGGTTTCATAGTTCGTGTGAGTATCTTTTTAAAAAGTTTGTTACTCTTATATTTTAAGATAAAGCCATTGAAAGTTTTTTCTCCATGGTCAAGTATTTTTCACCAAATTTGAAGGCAAAGTTAGGGAAATATGTGTTCCCCGACTAGTTTTTTTTTCTTATAAGAAAATGATGTAAATGTGAAAAAAAAACATTAAGACGCAGAGTATTGCTGTTACTGCTGCTCTACAGCAAAGGGAGAGAATCTTTTTATATTACTTACAGGTGTCAAATTATTCTGTGGACTGGATGCTTAGACATGATTAGACTGCACGCTATGAGATTCTGCAACTTTTGTTTTCCTTCATCTGTTTCCGCTTTCACTTTTCATTTTGTCAATTCTCCAAGATTCATTCAGTTGGAAGTCTAAACTACAGTAACACGACGTTTTTATGATAGCAAGAATCAAACAGAGGTGCCAAAAATATATTTCAGATTTCAAACCAAGAAACCGGCCGGCGACGGGTCTGACTTTTTTTTAGCGCAATGCCTGTTCGCAGAACCCTGGTTTGGATTTTGGACAGTAGAGTTACTATCTTTCATTTGTAAAAAAAAATCGTAGTGAGTTCTAAGCACATTCAGCAGGGTACTCTGCATTCTGCAAAATCGTGTTCAGAGGATTACAGTGCGCCATGAGCTATGAAAGGTGTGATTTTTCGCTGGAACGTTTCATGTATGGCATGAAGCGCACCATGTGATCGGCTGTCTCTCTGAAAGTTGTTCCTGCACTGTCTGGGCCTCACAGATCATTGCGTCCGTGCCCATGTCCTTGTTCATCGATCTGGAGCCTGGGCCTCCAGTGCTGCTGCACTGCCTGATCGGTTGTCAGCGTGTGTTTTCTACAGCTGTAACATATATTTTAGATGAGTAGAAGTGGGTTGATCTATAAAATGAATATAAAAAAAGAGTGTTTGGTTATTTGTATGGATGGATGTAATAATCTTACAATTTCATATGTAATAACCATGTAAATATGTTTAGTTGTTTGTATAAGCGGATGTAATAACTCTGTAACTGAGATTAACGAGTAGATCTATTGTAGCATTATAGCAGATGAAATGCATCAATCGAACCAGTCTTTAGAGAGAAGCTCGATTTGAGTGTATCTACCGGGCTAAGCTCTGACTATATAATTACATTCACAGATTAAAAAAAATAATATATGCAGACAAACAAATTCTTCATGAGAATATTCGCACGGATAGAAACAAGATGTCCCTGATGCGGGCAACAAACACATGATCAGTCCGCGGGAAGTGCGCGGTCGCCTGAAGCACTTGGAGGCCTAGGTCTCAAGCTCGCCCGGTATGTGCTTCGCCTGCGCTGGCTTTGGTTGCAGAAAACTGGCCGCGACAGAGCCTGATCCGCCCTACAAATCCAAGAGCCTGATCCGCCTCTACATGCTCGCCATGTGACATATCTGGAAAGAACGCAACGCAAGAGTCTTCCTGAACCAGTCTGCATCAACAACACAACTGCTAAATCGCATTAAGCAGGACGTGTTCCTATGGAGCTTTGCGGGTGCCAAGCATTTAGGTTTCTTGCGTCGTGAGTAGTCAGCTAGGTGGTCCTGGTAGTTTCAAATTTTGTGATACTAAAAAAAGGTCGAATCCTAATCTGAAAGGAGTTTACACATGATCTGAAAAAGAGCAGAATTTTATTGTCACATATTAACAGAGGGAGTCCCTACGTTTCTTTTCAGTTTCTTCAGATGTTTGTCCATGATCAGAGAACCTGCTTTGTTTGTCCGCATGTGTTATTTTCCTCGGAGTTTCTAGCACTGAAAAGCACCACGTTCCACAAGGAATTCATGATCAGATAACATCCCAAACACATCATGAAGCACATATATCGAACTGATGGATATACGCGAGGAGTTCAGTTAAGGTTGAGACCCATACATATATTAAACCTGGCACGAGGAGTACAAGATGGATGGCATCATCGATCACCACACATTAAGGTAACCCCAGGAAGTAGCAAGGCCGGACCATGAATGGCACACGGTGCAGTTGACAAGATCTTATTTAGACAGACGCTACTAATACGCTGGGTGGTGCAGTGAGGGTCTCCTCCTCGTGCAGGTTAGGCGTCACTCAGTTGCAGCTGCAGCAGGAGCAGCCGCAGCTGGTGCCGCACTTGCAGGTGGTGCAGTCGCAGCCGCCGTTCTCCGCCGCCGCCTCGAACCCGCCGGAAGTCCTGCAACCAAACTCATGTCGTCAGTTTCTTCCTCCTCTGATCGTGTCAAAGATCTAATAATACTTTCAGTTAAGTGTACGCAAGACATGAACAGTGTAGATCAATGGATATCCGTACCCCTTGTGGGTGGCAGCAGCGATGACCATGGTCGTGGTGGCAGTGGCAGTGGCCTCCACATCAGGGAACATCTTGCATCTGCATATATACATTATACACACGTACAGATCATTACAAGATAGTCAGTTATCCAGTTAGTTTGTCCATGAAACGCTGCAACTTGTCTTGCATGGATGAACACAGCTGAGGAGTGTTTCTGTACCCGCCGCAGCCGGAGCCGCACTTGCAGCCGGAGCCGCACCCGCAGTTGCCGCTGCAGCAAGACATCCTCTCAAACACAGGCAAGAGCTACCGGGGAGTGAGGAGCTGAAGAAGGAAGAAATGCTTCTTGTTCTTCTGCTGCTTGTGATGAGGATGGCGAGGGCGAGGCGGTATAAATAGGCCGGCCGGAGGGTAGCGTAGTGGTGAGATGCATGGCGTTGCAAGCCTTCTCTGCCCAAAAAGAATGGACGCGAGCAAGTCAGGGACCACCACTTGCTTTGGGAGAAGGAATAAAGATAGATAGAGAGATAGAGTAGAGAGAGAGAGGTATTCTTTCTCTTGATTTTTTTGGAGGGAAAAGGGAATTTTGCTGTATTAATTTACTTTGAGCTAGCTTAGCTTAGCTAGCTGTTGGTCGGTCAATGCAGCAAGAAAGGGCTGGGCAAAGTTACATGCAATGGGCAACTTGGAAAAGGTGGTGGAGGCGAGAAATATGATCACTGAAACTTTGAACAGTTTATGCTGCGCAAAGGATGGCAATTCACTCTTCCAAGCATCAACCGACAGCACCACTTGTGGAAAAGATGAGGTTTTTCAGATCAGCTTAAGTCAAAACAACTGTCTCATTAGGATGAGTTCAAAGAGCGACGCCTTTTGAGAACAATTTAAGTGTAAACAAACTGACTGATCAGGTAGAGTTTGTGCTTAAAACTACACAGAATCTAGGACCAATAATTCAGAGGCAGGCAGGCTCGGAGAAAACCTCAGGTACAAAAGCCTGCAGGTTTGCTGTTCCTCTGTTTCGAGGCATGCTCAGCAGAGCTGACCGCGAGAGCCGTCCCTTCCTCTGCTCAAACTTACTGCAGCCATCGACGCTTTAATTTGTGATGAAATACGTGGCTCTACGGTCGATCAGTGCAATTTAATCTCACCAGAGATTGGAGGCTACTGGCAATTGTCTTCTTCAGAATGAACAGTTGGGCTGCAGAAGAAGAATCTTGTGCGATGGAGGCGACATGACGGCCGCACCTGTACACGAGTCGTCGCCATTTTGGTTGCTTAAAATCAAAATGACAGAAAGCTAGCACAGGAGCCCAGCAGATGGACGCAGATCATGCATGCAGACGACGAGAACGACGGCTCACGAGCAGGCATTCCTGTAACTTGCACCAAGAGGACTGTAGGTGAAAGGAAATCATTGGCTCTAGTACACCAATTATTGCCGCTGGAGCATCACGTACAGTAAACCAATCAACTTCACTCACGAAGTTAGAAGTGTTCCTAAAGCATCACGTAACAAGATAGTCTGTGGCTCACGGCTTTTGACAACAAAGTTCAGAGTGATCGTGAGTTCAGTTTCTGATCATACTGCATAATGCGTATCTGAAGATTAATAAATAAAAAAAGGCACCATTTTCATGGTCCTCGTTTTAGTGATACACTAAAGCATTGTAATGAACGAAAGATCCCCTATCAGATTCTGAAAGTTTACAGAGTGTATACACATAACTGAGAGAGAGAGGAAAAAAAAAAGGAGCACGACAAGGGGTGAAAATAAGATAGCCTCGCCAAAATGAGGTCTAATTATCTTAAGTTAATTGATGAGCCAGAAATCGCAGGGCATTATCCATATCATATTATTTCTAGCAATATCAACACAGAGGAAAAGTTCAGACACTTCCTTGTCATGTTGATCTAATATCATAAGCAATCATTGCATACAAGACTTTCTCTCCAGTTGTTGCAACTTGCATATATGTTTTCCATCACTCAAATAAATCATCATAGAATCACAGTGACAAATGCAAACCGCAAAGATAACGATAAATGGTTGCTCAGAACAGGCACACAAAGTAAAAGCGCTGAGAAGGAACATAGATTGAAGAAGGTAGCTTATTTGAACAGAACATGGCTTCACGGAAAAAGTCCTTATTCTTATTGTCCGATAATGACACTGCAAATGCTTTACATAACTAGGTAAGGTAGTTGATGAACTCAACAGTTGTTGCAACAGCGCCGCCGGTGATGGCATCCTTGATCACCTTGTCCCTGTGGTTGTTGCTGGCGGCAGAGATCAAAGCACCAGTTAAGGCACCTCCAATCATCGCATTCTTCTGAAATAGTACCAGAAAACAGAATGAGCACCAGACATCGGGACACCAAAAATGGCTCAAAACATGCAAGGAATGAACTGGCTAAAGAATTAACTTTATTTATGGTATATTGTTTAGTGAGTTGGATAGTTGAAGGTAGGGGATATCCTCCTGGCTTGAACAAAAATCAAACACCTTGTGATGCATTCCAGTTTTTTAGATGGAAGTAAATACAACTTTGTGATGGAAAATCTCAAAAAAAAAAATAGCACAATATGAGACTTATCTAATCTTTGGACAGTGGGGGGAGGGGGGTGCAGAAGTGAAAAGAATCTTGACGTAAGAGATGCCAGTGCCATAATGAGCCTAAAGATTCTTGGGTACTATATGTAGAAGAATCTTAACCAAATAGTAATAGTTATAAGATCTACATTTCATGTGAGCAGACCAACTTTCTTTCGACAGGCAGGCAGATAGTTTTCCCTTCACACAGGATTCAATTAACTGCAAGAAACCCGAAAGATTCCATTTTCAGTTATTCATTACCCAGTCACTGCGACCACGGATACGTTCCAGTCCATACTCCATGCCCACATAAACTCCAGCAACAGTACCTGCAGATTAGTTGAAGAAACGTCTGAATAAGTCAGAGTACAAAAAAGAACGGAGGAAGGTTTGACGTCAATGCATTTATTTGGGTCTGAAACAATAAACAGTATAAATTTCAACTTGGTTACCCCAATATGCACCCTCCTTGCACATTTTCTTCAGCTGCATTGATATTTAGTAAAGTATATTAGTGTAATGCAAATGGAAACTTAACACTAAGAAGAAATAAACCCACTGAATTTTCACATATGAACAATATGATGCAATTATGAAATAGAGGTGCAGAGTTTTAGTTCAACATTTATACATTGGAGAGTTGCACATCAATTTCGCGAGATGGCAGCATATTTGATTGAGACTATAAATGGAGATTCATTGGATGCATAACATGTGTATTTGGAATCTCAAGTAAGAAATTCATTATCCATGGAAAATAATTTATGGCAGGCACTTATACTGTAGATTATCTAATTGGCAAGGCTGAGCACGAAGTGGACAACAATATGTTCTTGAAGTGAAAAACAGCATCAAGCTACTAGCCTACTAGCAAACTTTGAAAACCAGGTAAAAAGGGCGTTGTTGAAATACTTACTGCATGCTCAAGCTTGTGCTTCGAAACATTCCCTGCAAAGAAACAAAATAAAGTCTTGTTACATTGTGTGCATAGAAGCGTGCACTATACCAACTTCTTCTCCTGCTTGCTAGCGAAATCTTGCAGCACATAGTGCTGCCTGCTGATAACCTTATCAGCAAACAACTACATATAAGTTAAAAAAGCATTAGAGAAATTTAGAGGTGGACAACAACAGACTTGGCCTAAAGTTGATTCAACTCTATGTTCAGAAGGAAAGTATTTTTTTTAAGTAATAGCAGGAGGACTGCTAGCATTTCATTCATAGAAGCAGAATTTTTAGGTTAGGAATTGCAAATTACAAGATAAGGAAGAAAAAAAATAAGAGAAGAACTGTAGAAAGTGTCCTATAGCCAGAGGGATTGCGTCAACTAAATCTATTGCCGCAATATCCTTCGCACCAGCCTCAGCTAGGTTCACGACCAATGTTAACTCATATGTATAAATTGAAACTTCCTTAACAAGAACCAGAAAGGACCTGTGATTTTAGTCAGTGGAATTAAGACTAAATGTCCACTATGCAGGCTACAAAATGCGTGGAAATCCACACTTCGACATCCTATGGCTAATTGTACTAATCGATTATGTAACTTATGTTGTCTCCACCGTTTCATCGTATGCATCCTTTATTGCGGAGACTGCACTCCCTTTTCTTATCTCCATGATTCTAAGTTCTGACCTGTCTGTGAAAAATTGCAACTTTCCATACAACAAGAACAAAGGCCCTAGAATGGAACAGAAATTAGTAGTGTTACACAGTGTGGCAATTTTGCATCAGACGACCGTGGGTTTTTTCAGAAAATAAATTTAAGCAAATGCAGCATGGTTGAATTTAACAATATCACCCCCCCCCCCCCCAAAAAAAAGAAAAGAAAAAAGAAAACCGGGAGGATGAAGGAAGCAGAGAGGCGCACCTCTGTTGAGGCACTCAAACGTCTCCTCGGCGACCACCTTGCAAGCGCCGACCTGATCAGGGATCGATTAGATATCACGCACCAACATCCTCGATCGTATCCCTAATGCGCAGCGCAGGCATTGAAATAGAGGATGGGAAGGGATGGGGTTGCAGAAGTGAGGTTAAACCGACCGCGCCGATCTTGAGGAAGCCGTCGACTGTGCGGTTGATGAAAGGGTTTCCCATGTCGATGAGGACGTCGACCTTGGGCGAGCTCAGCGACCCGGAGAAGCCGCCGCGAGGCATCCTTCCTCCCCCTCTCTTCCCTGCGCCGTGTATACACACTGACACTCTGCTCTCGTCTCGTGGGGAGAAGATAAAGAATGGGAAAGAGGCCACGAAATCGATGGCAATCCCCACGGGCAGGGTTTGCTAGCTCCACATCAACCCACAGCTCATCTCCTCTCGCCCCTCCATGGATTGGTCATTGGTCTGCTTCTGCTTTCCTTGGCAGGCGTGAGGCGTGGCACATAGCCTGGCCCACGTGTCAGCTCGCCGATACGTGGACGGCCCAGAATGTGCACGAGCGCTGTGGGGGTGTTTGGTTATCCATCTCCCTCATACTGTTTTGTTTACTTACATCCGGGGCATTTAACTTCTTACTATTTTTATGGGATGAGTAGTAATAAATTTATCATTCCGATCTATATTCAGTGACTCAGATGATCTCATATATCGATAAAAGATCAAATTAACATACGTAAGAATAACAAATAGTTAAATAATCCACTTACATTCACTGTTGTGCTGTACGAGTGAGCGTGAGGGAGCTTAGGTGCACTAAAGCTAGTAGACGTGCTACTGTCTCACAACTAAGCCTATAAACTACAGGGACAACTTATCTCTTAGAAGAAAGATGATCACAAAAGAAGACGAAGTTGCTGGACCAAAGAAGTCGTTACCACCCGCTCTGTTTAGGGTTAGGACTCCAAAACAAGGAGGTTATTGTTATAGAAAGGGATTCTTTTCTTCCCATCCCATAGAAGGTAGGAGAAAGGCGTGGGCGGTGGGCAGGTCAAGGCGGGTAAAAGGCATCATGCTAGAGTGATTAGGAACTTAGGGTAGGGTGAGGCTGAAGCAGGGCTCGTTGAACTCGAGCAAGCCTAGTATGGTAAACTCAAGCTAGACAGAAACTCGAGCTAATCTAAGTCGTCGTTCGAGCCTAGAGACAAGCTCAACTCGGCTCGAGTAGGCTCGCTAACCATCAAAATTTATAATTTTTCCCTATTCCTAAGCAAGCGTATATATTATAAAATTATTTAATAGAATAAGAGACTCGTGAGCTTCGAACAGACTCGAGGTCGGCTCAAATATTAGACGAGCTGATCTCAAATCAAGATTTTTTACCCGTCCCGACCCATTGTCAGCCCTATCCATTCCATTTGATTCAGAGGCTGTACTGTACTGTACTGCAATGCAGGCCCATGGGCCGCATGCATATCGTCCTCTTCCTCTGGCCCTTCTCCCCCTCCGCTCCTCCGAGAAAGAAAGTTGAACAGCGTAGCATGGCCGCCGCCGCCGCCGCCGCCGCCGCCGCCGAGGAGGACCAGGTCCGCATGGCCGCCATCGCCGATGGCCTACAGACCCGGGACGCGTACGCCCTCCTTCTTTCCTACTAGTCGCAGAGAGAGGCTGCTCCGGTACCCCCTCCTTCGTCGCTAACAAATGCCATGTCTCTCTCCGTGTGCGTCGCAGGATGCGGCTGTACAACTTGGTGTCGCAGCGCTGCTTCTCCGACTGCGTCGTCTCCTTCTACCGCAAGGCGCTCGGCAAGCGCGAGGAGGACTGCGTCCGCTCCTGCGTCCGCAAGTACCTGCTCCTCTCCACCAGCACGGCCGCGCGCTTCGCCGACCTCGCCGACCCCACCTCCTCTTCAGCGGCATTCGACGATTGATTGACTGATGCTCTCGCCGCCGCCTCCAGCCCGTCCACTCCGCGCTGTACGATCCAGTTGTTTTGCTCTTGCTTACCAACTAGTTACCTCACTTCAGCTCTTCAGTCTAGTCTAGTTTTAGCTTGTCATCTCAGGGAAACACGACGACACGAGATGAGAGTAGCAATTAGGAAACTGAAGGCCCTCCCAGTAGTGAGATATTTTGATGCATTTATTCCATCTGTTCTTATGATTGTACTACCAGACGACGAATTTGGATCTTTGATGGATACATACAGAAATTAATTGATGAATGGATGGATGGACGGACGAGTTCTTCATGTCTTGCTGTTTCCTCTCTGAATGAATGAATTTTGCTGTTCCAACTACACCTTGCCTGGTCGGTACCTTGATTTGAACGGCAAGAATTCTTCTTTCATGTCATGTGATGGTTGATGTTTATCTTGAGTTTCATCATATTCAGCATTATCAAGTTCAATTTTTTTTTCTATATACAAACCTTAGCTTCTTTTCTCTTTTCTTTTCCCATGGCGTGGTATAAGAGGAATCCGCTACATCCTTGTACCTATACTCTATTGCCTGCAAGATATTAGAACTTTTCCGAGGTGAGGCAAGAATGATTCCATTCAGAAAATTTGGTTGATCAGAGCGATATGATGTAGCACAAATTGGAAATCCTCATGTATAATGTATTCCTTGATTGCATATTTTTACAGGAACAGAAGTTAGCCTTTCACAAGGTAAAACAAAGATAACTGACTTTTGTGTTCAAGTCCATTTTATTATGTTTAAATCCCCCCATGTCCTGGTGATCAATCCGCTACATCCTTGTACCTACACTCTATTGCCTGCAAGTTATAAGAACTGTTCCTTTGACCAAACAAGAACTTCAGGACATGAGGCAAATGTTTCATTCAGAAAATGCAGTTGATCAGATTAATGTCGAAAACACAAATGAGCTTCAGATAACCACGAAGAATATGCTACCAAAAAATATATATGAAAACCCATGTATAATGTATTCCTTGATTGCAGATTTTTATATGAACATAAATTTGGGCGTAAAAGCCTACAAGGTAAACAAGACCATTGGATTTTTAAGACTTTTTCAGTGGCATTCAGATTTCTGAAATAATCAGATTACTAAATGTTGTGCCTTGTGAAGTCCAACCAGGCTAATACTCTGAATTTATGCACACAAATTCACAAAGAACAATCTTATGACACTTCTGGGCTAAAAGAGGCCATATCAAATTCACAATATTCTGCTAAGAGATTTGATCTCACTAGTTAAGGCAGACACTTGTGAGCTAATACTCTAAATGTATCCACAGAAAGAACAATCTTATGACACTGCTGGACAAGTTTGAGAACCAAAACTACTTTGAATATCGTCAAACATTGAAGCTCATATCTTTGAAATATGTATATGGGTGAAAATAAGATGCTTAATGAGATCAGTGTTCTCATTAACTCCATTAGAGACCATAACAGGACCAATTCGCCTTCACCAACCTGCCAAGATATCATCTTGCTCTGTTCCTATGTCTGACAGTGAAGAATAGAACTTCAGTACATGGAAACAGTTCCAAAAGAACCCGGCGAACGGGGCAATACACCATGCCGTCCACATCCACAAACCGATAGAGAAATGATAGACATGGTCCACCAATTAACGAACTGAATTGCCTAAACCTCGCAATTTTTTCTTTAACTATTTAACTACCCGGAACTATTCAGGATGAGAGAGAGAGAGAGAGAGAGAGAGAGAGCAAAAAAGAAATGCTCATAAAGATCGTCGCGTTCGGCACCTGATCCTTTTAATTTACAGAATCGTACATTTTATGCTTACTAGCCTAATTACAACGAACGAATTCAACAAGCACAAAAGCGAGGATAATTGCTGCACCAACCATTTTAATTTACAGAACCATGCAGTTTAAGCTGACTAGTACAACCAACAAATTCTACAGGCACAAAAACGAGGATTCGCCACAACAACAGACCAAAACAGAAAACGAAAAATAAACACTAGTTTAAAGTACCAACACATGGTCCGGATTCAGCCAACCATAAAAGTAAAATTTAACTACTTTACAGAAACGCGGCGATGCCATACAGGCAGCTTACAAAAACCAGGATTACAGCTGCTAGGCAAAATACTTCAGTAGCCCCCAACATAAGATTGTCTACCACTGTATCCTCCTGATGCAACACCGTTTCCATATGGCTGCTGCTGGGGGCCAGTAGTCACCCCTGGACAAGCGTTAGCAAAGTGCCCAGGCTGATGACATTTGAAACACAAGAAACCCGAGCTGGTGTTGCCCGGTGAAGAGCCATAGGAACCAGCCGTGCTTGCTGCAGGTTGTTGCCTATTCATGCCCGGGCAGTTTTGTGCATTGTGCCCACTCGACCCACAAGCCATGCAAGAAGTCTGTACATTCTGTGTCACTGATGCTGGAGTAGACACCCGGCTATACAAGTTTGTTTGCTGCCCAAGCTGATTTGCAGAGTCCCCAAACCTTGCGCCACTTATATTCGTGGAGGTTGGAACGCTTTGTCCTCCGGAACCCGAATTATTAAAACCATAATTATAGGCCATAGCGCCCTGCACCTCAGGAGGTGATCCTGCGTCACCCTGCAATATGCTGTCAATCGCCCCCAGAAGGTAACCACTTTCTTTCAAAGGATCCAACTTTTCCGCTTTAACAATGCTGCATTTAACACGCTGCTCATCATTGAAGGTTTCCTCCTTGACTTTCAGCTTGAATAGATACTGCTGCCAACAAACCCCCTGAATGATTTCTGTAAATCTGGCTTCATCTTCTTCTCTTATGGTGAAAAGCTCTTGCGCACTGCAGCCAATTATCTCCGTACCACCTTCTTGGAATGCAGTAGCGTAGGTGACACCTGTATGATCCTGGATCTGACACAGCAGCAAGTACCTATACTCACAATTCGGTATGCCCTGATCGCATCTTTCACAATGCCATGTCCCATCACCATTATTTGTCACCTTTTTGTTGCATTGCCTGCCGTTAACCTCTGCGGTGCAAGCAGGATAACAAAAATTATCAGTGTTCAAATGTGAGATTGCACCCTTAATAGTGATCCAGTCTGGCTTTTCTTTCCGCCCCAAGTTTTCATCCTTGATCTGCGTGACTGTTACCCGGACATCAGTCCTGCCCATGCTTGACATCTCTCGAGTTAAAGAAACACAAGAAGCAGTCTTTCCTTCAGTTACATACCAATGACGCAACCTTTCAGCCTCAGGAAATTCTGGGTTTATTTTTAGCTGGGTTGAGCCAATTGTGCCCACAGATCTACCACTATAATCACTGACACGGCCACTTTTCAAAGCAAGAATAGGATTCAAACCAGAATCGCACTGCAGCTGCAGCTGCTGGCCTTCAGCATCACAGAATTTCCCCCAAAAGGTTATTTCCACACTTCGACTAGACATGTCCTTCAGTTGAAGAGTTTGTTTCCGGGTTTCCGTGCCATCCTTCCGCATTATTGTGGAAGAAGGGCTAACTGATGTAACAATGCCAACCAAATCTACCAGAGCACCAGTCTCCACGTTCTCTATTTCGCTGATCTGTCGAAAGTTGTACTGCTGCCTAGGGATGCTGCAATCGTCACCAGAACAAGTTTCTATAGATGTTGAGTGATCGAGAGTTATCTCATACTCATTATTCAAAGGGTTAAACTTCTTCTGTGCAGGTTTCACTGCCCCTTTAGATATCAAGTACACCTTATCAACCTCAATTTGGTTATAATACAGATCAACCTGCGAATTGAAACATGTTGCACGGATTTCTCCACCCTGTGCATCAAGTAGATCAAAGGAGAAGACTGTTCCAGGACCTTTGGCGTTGGTGAAGTGCCTGATATCAGTCTTTGCAGTCACCCTAGCCTTGATTGTCCATCTACTTTGGTATGGATTCAATTGAGCCACAGGGACAACACGACTAGTGGCTTCATTCTTAGCAGGGCCTCTATTCATATACGCAGGAGATGGCTGCTGATACAAAGGCTGAGCTGGGCGCCCATAAGTATTGCCAGGAGCTCCAATGCCGCCAGCTGACGCAGGATCTGCAAATCTCTGGTTCTGGTGAGAGTTCAGAGAAGGCTGCTGCAACTTTGACTGCAACATGTTGGCATTTGTTGTGTTATGTGCTGCCGTTGTGCCATAAGAACCACCAGACAATACATTGGGAACAGGCTCCACTGTCCGACCAATTGGAGAGCCCACCGTTCCTTGACAACCACTGTAGGATCCACCATGTGATAGATTGTTAGCAACCTGCACTGCCCTTGGAGCAACAGAAGATCCCAACATGACTGGGCCACCGGAACGGGTTCCACTATAAGTTTGAGCAGCAGTGGCCGGTAAGTTAGGGCACTGTTCCTTAGGTGTTTTCGGCTCATAGATTTTGGGATTTCCGATTAATGCGCACTCACTTTGCAGAATATCAAGTTTGATAACAATAATGATCCTGCATATAACAGGAAGGAATGGTCAGCTCAACTGATAAGAAGTAAACCATAAAAAGGTATCAACAATCTTAAGTTCTGAAGTGGATATTCCTTCGCTTACAAAATGCCTAGTCAGTTCTACCAGAATAAATATTTCCAGGACTTAACTGATGTCATCGAACCGAATAAGTTAGGCAAACAACAACAATATCCAAAATATTCAGGAAATCCAGCCTATCTGTAGAATCACATGCTATTGCCATGACAATTCAATTAGAACTGTAGAACAGTGCATACTTAGTTATGGCCACAAGAATAAGCAAGGTTCAGAGTTCAGACTTGTTTAAAAGAGCTACTACAACACCTCAGTTGACAACTTTTCAATAATCTGACATGGAAGTCAGAATGAAAGTTTGCCGATTGTAACTATGTAAGCATTGGCACAAAACCACAGAACCTTTTTGCTGCACTAAGCATTAATGGTGTAGACTGATAAGACCACACAGAGCAAAAGTTACTCTGCAAATTAAGCGTCAAATACTCACATGTTGGAAAGTTGGAAGATTGCTAATAACAAGGGAAAGTAATATCAATGACTTATATTGGATCAAAAAACACATGTAGCCATCAATGGTACTAGTTTCTCGGTGAAGCCCAACTGAAGTACCAAATTAGTGTCCAACGTCACTGTAACCCACCCAAAGTCTAATCCCAATACCATGAACACTACCGCAAGGACTAAATACCATTTGTCCTCCACTGAATCCCAACATTTGCATTGTTTGCATCTCTAGATATCTTACAGCACAGTACTCGCGGGTTTTTAGTAAACCTAGCATCCCCACATCAACTATTAAGCGAAGCGTGCAGCCTACCAAGATCCAATCTTTCTTGCGGAACTAGGTAGGCAACAAAGTTAGAATCAGGGAGGCTAATGCAGGCCAAGATTCCTCCTCACCTGCGGTTCTGGATGGTGCTGCAGGTGAACTCCTGGAGGTGGACGACGGACCCCCTGCGGATGGTGCCCTCCCTGACCCTGTAGTTCTCGGCGGTGGCGAGCATTGACTGCAGCGTGTGGACGCCGTCGGAGAGCGCCATCCGGAAGCGCTCCGCCGCGGTGGGGTTCTTGACGTTGGTGACCATCCGCACGTCCGTGACCTGCAGCACGGGCTGCAGCGTCCCCGTGCCGTCCGCGTGCTCGGAGATCACCGCCACCGCGCCTGGCGTCAGCTGCGCCGCCGCCATCGCGAGGGCGAGAGGAGGCGATTCGATTCGGGGGATTGGAATTGGAACCCTAGCAAAAGAGGAGATGGACGACTCGGAGCGGCGGGAGGCGGCGGTTTCGCGGAGAAGGGAAACAAACAGGAGGGAGGGAGGGAGAAATTTTGATGGGAAAAGACGTTAATGCCCTCTTCTCTCATGTGGCTTTATGGGCCGGATCCTCTGAGGAGGGATGCCGGGCCGCCTTTACCTGTGTCTGGGCTGGATCAGCATTCGCCCTTTCTAGAGAATTGCAGGTTTTTTCATCAAAAAGCAAGCATGAGAAGGAAGAAAAATCGAATAAGTAAGTTGATCCTACAAGATGAAATTGAGTGTGAGGATGCACAGGTGCAAGAAGATGCGCCACTGCATTTTATAAGCAGCTGTATCATTCGGAGGATACTATTGGGATTGAGGTGGTATTGTCACATGTGCCTTCGAAGGTTACGGCTGAAATGAATGGCCTGCTTACTGCACCGTATAATGAAACTGAGATTAAAAATGCATTATTTCAAATGTTCCCAACAAAAGTTCCGGGATCAGATGGCTTCCCGACACATTTCTTCCAGAAACATTGGGATATTTGTGGTAGTGAGGTGACAGCCATAGTGCTGAGACTGCTCAATGGAGAGGACTCTTTGGAGGAAGTCAACAAGATGTTCATTGTTTTAACTCCCAAGGTATCAAACCCAAACTCTCTTGCTCAGTATCGCCTGATTAGCTTGTGCAATGTGATATATAAGATTGTATCCAATGTGCTTGCTAACCGGCTGAAGCAAATTCTCCATGAGGTGATTTTTTATGAGCAGTTGGCATTTGTCCCTGGAAGGCTCATTACATATAACATCATCACAACTTATGAATGTCTGTATTTTATGAGGAAGAAGAAGAGTATGAATAATTCACATTGTGCACTGAAATTGGACATGATGAAGGCGTATGATAGAGTAGAATGGAGATATTTGGAAGCTATAATGCTAAAGTTGGGTTTTGCCCCAAGTTGGGTGGTGACAGTGATGAGGTGTGTGTTCACAGTTGCCTTTTCGGTGCTCTTCAATGGAGCACCAGCTCAGGAATTCAGGCCAACAAGAGGGATACGTCAAGGAGATCCTATATCATCGTACCTGTTTTTATTGGCGGCGGAGGGGCTATCATGCTTGTTGAAATCAGGAAAGGCGGATGATAATATAGCTGGAGTCAAGGTTGCACCAACGGCTCCATAGGTAAACCATTTATTATTTGCGGATGACAGTATCCTTTTCTTTAAGGCAAAGGTGGAAGGTGCGACATGGGTGAAAAACTGTATATAGGAGTATTGTAATGCCTCTGGACAGAAAGTGAATCTTGATAAGTCCTCCATATTTTTTGGTAAAAGGTGTCTGGAAAATAGGAGAAATGAAATTAAAGCTTTGCTCAATGTACAAAATGAGAGCTTGAATGAACGGTACCTTGGGTTACCCTCGGATGTGGGAAAGCAAAAGAATGGTGCGTTCCAGTACCTCAAAGACCGAGTATGGAAGAGGGTTCAAGGTTGAATGGAAAGATGTTTGTCGGCAAGGGGAAAGGAAATTCTCATAAAGTTTGTGGCTCAGACTATTCCGACTTACTCCATGGCGTGTTTCCTATTGCCAAGAGGGTCATGGTAGCATATAAATGCTTTGATTCATAAATTTTGGTGGGGAAGTAAAGCAGGAAGAAGGAAGACTGCATGGGTCGCCTGGGATGTGATGGTGATGCCTAAGTATATGGGCGGTTTAGGGTTTAGGGACATTGAGCTATTCAACTTATCCATGCTTGCGAGGCAAGCGTGGAGGATCCTGCAAAGTTCCGAAACACTGAGTGCCAGGGTGTTGAAAGCAGTTTATTTTCCGGAAAAGGATTTGTTGAATGCGGAGCTTGGTGACAGGCCTTCATAAATTTGGAGAGGAGTTTGTGCGGGAATGGAGGTTTTACAATAGGGGCTGGTGAAGCGTATAGGCACAGGAGAGCAAACGAACATATGGATGGACAACTGGTTACCGAGGGATTTTAAACTGCGACGGATTTGTCCAAAGTCGGTACAGCCACCGGAAGCAGTGTCAGAGTTAATACTTGCACATGAAAAGAGATGGGATGAAATAAATTAAGGATGCACTTGTATGACATGGATGTGGAGACTATTTTGAAGATCTCAATCAGTTTAACTATACAGACTGATTTTTGGGCCTGGCACTATGAAAGGACTGGCATCTTTACGGTTCGATCGGCATACAGAATGCTCATTGAAACAAGATGCCAACAAGAAAACTGGCTTGAAGGACGAGCGGAAGCGTCAAACACTGCTGGAGTTAGAAATGATTGGAAGAAGTTATGGAGAACTGTTGTACCATCAAAACTACGAGTCTTCGCTTGGAGTCTTGCACGGGCATCTCTACCAATAGGTGAAGTCAGGTGTCACAGGAAATATGGCAGCAGTGCCGGCTTGTACAATATGTAATGCATAGGTGGACTCGTGGAGGCATGCTCTGGTAGATTGCAACATGGCCAGATGTGTGTGGGTACTGCTAGATGAGGAGTTGACGGAAGCAATTGCAGCCGAAGGAGGCACTGACCCAAAACAATGGATGTTTGCTTTAAGTCAAAAATTATCGCAGAAGGAGTTTGTGAAGATTTTGGTGACATTGTGGGCCATATGGTGAGCGAGAAGGAGAGCTATCCATGAAAATGAATTCCAAAGTCCTCTTTCTACTTTTAGTTTCATAAACAAGTTTCTATCTGAAATAGAGATGGTTCCTAATAAGAAGAACTCAGTTGACGCTTTGGGACCGAGATATAGAAAGAGACGGAGCTGGTTACCTCCTAGTTCGGGAATGGCAAAGATCAATGTTGATGGAGGTTTGTCAAGATCAGGGGAGATAGGAGCAGTAGGAGCTGTGTGCCGTGATGAAAATGGAAACTTTTTTGGGGTGTCGGTAGTTGTTTATCAAGGCCTGACAGACCCCTCTATCCTGGAGGCAACAGCGTGCAGTGAAGGGCTAGCCCTGGCAGCGGACATGAACATTCAGAGAATCCACATTACGTCTGACTGTCAAGAAGTTATCAAGGGGATTTTTAATCCAAATCTTGGGCCATATAGTGTGGTACTGAAGGAGATTGAGATAGGAAGAAACCAGTTTCGGGAAGTACAGTTCCATTATGAATGGAGGGAATTCAATGGTGAAGCACATAGCTTAGCAAAAGCAGTGACTTCGCTGCGATTAGGCAGGCATGTGTGGTTTCAAAACCCACCAGATTTTATTTGTATACCGTTGGTTATTGAGCAATAAAGTTCCCCCGTTAATCTTTAAAAAAAACTTATATTCTTCATTCAAAAAAAGAAAACCTCAACACTTGAGATATAGAACAAAACTAAGATAACATCAAAACCATCGGTGAACTGAAGGGATATAACACGGCATTACCATTCAAACGGTCTAGAACATAAGATAAACTTAAGGCATGCACCCATATTAAAAGAGCTACTAGCACATGTTCAATAGTAAGGCAAGCTAGCCGAGGGCATACAAAAGGAAGTCCAGCATACTGCTAAGCAAAAAAGCTAGCTCCATGAAACTACCTGACCAGATTGGTGTTTCGATCAGAAATTCCGATCAACAGTACTTGATGAGAAGCACATAGGAAATCCCAGTCATGGCGCCGCACCGTTGGGTCTTCGTCGTCACCCACACTTGGGAGAGACCCCATCAGAGCGTAGATGTCTGACTGCTTTATCCTTAGACGTTGAGATCAAGAACGGAGAGCAATGGAGATTGGAAAAGATAACTAGAAAAAAAAAGGATAAAAATGAGAGAAAAGTAAATTGTATTTATTCGATTGGATGTTGGATGATCTCAATCATATTTATAGGGAGATATGGTCTTACCCGTCTTGAGTCGTAATCTACCAATACATGTTTCAAATTCGACTCAATCTCTTTCCAAAATCCCGAGCTGATTCGAATCGGAAGTTTCGATTGCCCCAATCAGATGTTCTGATCATGTCGAAGAATTCGATTTTCCCAAACACGGGCCTCTCAGGTTGAAAAAAAATATTTAATCAGAAGTTCTGATTAGAACATCGGAAATTCTGATATGGCCAGAATGTCCGATTTTTCAAACTTTGGGGTTCTCGGGTTGAAAAAAATAATTAACTGGATGTTCAGATCCTTTAGGCGGATATGACCGGAAGGTCCAAAATTTTAAAACATCAACCTCTCAGTTTGGATTAAATATTTAACCAGATGTTCCGATGCGCTGAAACTTTCAACTCCGAGACTGAATGTCAAATGTTCCGGTGAGGAAAAAATTCTAAACACCGGACTAATTTCTAGGAGCTCCAAAACTCTCTGCAAAAACTCTTAAACTCATCGGATGGTCTGATACTTTTGCTGAAGACCTCATCGGACCAATTTTCAGGGGAATCTCTCACACAAACCTATTCTACGCACCGGATATTCCAGTGATCACACAGTCTTAGCACCGGAACATCCGGTGTTAAAAAACCTTAGCCGTGCTATTTTTTATCATCAACAATTTGTTTTAGCAACTATTTATAAATATTTTATTAGTGACGGATTTAAAAAATTATGTATGATATTCTATCTGTTTTCACTGATTAGGTTGTAGTACCCGGAGATACATGGACGGATGGAGACAGTCGGCTCCGCGGCGAAGGTGCAACGACGGCGACGCGCAAAGGGGACGCAGCTCATAGGACGGACGGCAGGGTCGCAGCGCAAAAGACACGACAGGCTTGGCGGCCGTGACCGTGAGAGCGGGAATTGAAGGCCGGGACAGCGGCGTGGCTCTCTCGCGGAGGCATGCGGGACTGCACGTTTGTTGGTTGGCGGGTCCATGCATGCATGCCGTACCGTGCTGGTTGTGTTCCGGCGTGACATGACAATGCAAGACACAGCCATGCATGGACCAGGTCGATCGATCGATTACATCGAGTTAAACCAAACACGTAACCAATAGACTAAACAAGGATTAATCGAGTAGGAGATTGTTCCTTTTTTGTTTTTGCTTATTATTTGGTTTATCCGGCAACGCCACCGCGCTCCGCTACGACCTGGCCATCAACATGACCTTCTTCAACGACCACCGTATCTACGGCATCCACTTCGACCACCTCACCGCGGGCCTCTACTACAACGGCACCAAGCTCGGGCCCTCCGACGACACGCTCCCAAGCTTCCACTAGCGGCCGCGCCGCCACCGCACGGTTTATCCAAGGGAGCGCCGCGGTGGCAGAGGAGTTCGCAAGGGAGCGCGCGCAGGGGCGGTTCAACGTCGACGTCAGGGTGAAGACCACGCTCACCTACAGGTTCTGGCCGCACAGGGCCACCTACTACTACGAGTACGACTGCTGGCTGCAGCTCCCGCCGCCACCCGGCAACGGCACGCCCGCCATGACCGGCGGCGTCAAGTGCGGCGTTGCCAAATGATGGGACTATGCACTCGCTCGATCTTAGGACGTGTTTGGTTGCTCCGCTCCGCGCGTGCAAGCATCCGTCGATGCAGTTGCTAATGCTCAGCCGCTAGTTTGGTTGTCTGGACCGGCTCTCTAGCCTGTACCCTCCCGTGCAAATGCATCCAGCGAGCCGGGCTCCGCGTGTACGTCGGAATCGGGCGTACGTGCCGGGCCTGCTCACCGGATGCAAAAACACTATTTTTTTATTTAATTTTAGATTTTATTTAGGGGTACAAGAGTGATCCAAAAATTCTAAATATTTTCGTGAGTAAACTAGAGCTCACTAGCAATCCATTTTAATTAGTTTGATCTAAAAAACCTAAGTCAATATTTAATTAAAATTCTCTAAAAATTATAAAAAATTCACTAATATTTTTATCCGGTGATGTAGTAATTTATAAAAATATTTTCAACATAGGTTATTTGGTAAAAAAAAATGAGTTCTTTTGTAATGCAACATATACTCATGCAGACAACCAAACACAATCTCTTCTCAATCAGACTGAACACATACAGCCAACCAAACAGACCCTACTGCATCTCACCAGCCTGTCTCAACTCAGCCTGTATGACTCATACAGTCAGACTGAGGGCATGCAAGCAACCAAACACACCTTTAGTGTGCATGTGCATGCATGGTGAATTGTCGGTTGCTAGATTTGCTTCTCACTCTTGTCACTGTGAACCTTGGTTAGTATTTGGGCTTGATGATTTTTTTTCCCAATAATTTGAAGTTAGATCAACAATCCATCTCATCGTTATTATTACTTATTGGTATCCTGGTCCTGTTAGTGTAGGTAAAAATTATGAAATTGCTATTTTTCAACCACCTCTTATCTGTTTCACTGTTGGTCTTGTTAGTGTTAGATGAGCCTATAACAGCTCACACCCTTTCTTTAACATCCAGCCAAGCAATCTTCTTCTTCTCGCTTCCTTCCCTTGCCGGCGCACTCGCTGCCTCACACCGCTGACCTACCTTCGCCGGTGTTAAAAGTGGAAAGGAGTCATATATGAATCGGAAAGTTGGGCGGCCTTCAGCCAAGCTTTCATGATTTGTATTGTTTTCATAAAATTTATACGCACAAACAAGTTATTTATTGTCTTACGGGAGTTGGGACTTAGGCCCTTTCATGCCTCGGGTCATGCCAGCCACCATCCAGGACTGTGGACCATGTCGTGTCGTACCTGACTAGACCACAGAAAAGCACAGGCTCGGCCCTGACATTTCGGTGGTCCAGGGTGAGATTAAAAATAGGGCTCCATTATTAAATATAAATCGTTCAGATCTAATTTTTTTCAGTTTACTTTTAGACTGATATACACAGTATACATATACATATGGGGTCTTTGGATTTTGAGGGCCCAGAGCGGTCGCACCGCTCGACCCCCTCCGAACCGGCCCTGGAAAAGCACAGGCACGGCCTTGTGCCATACCAGCTTGAGCACAGTCCGCTGCTGAACGGAGCTGCCACCGCTAGCAAGCAGGTTCACGGCAGTTTCACCGTGGAATAACCTTCCCCTTGCTCCAGCCCACCAAAAATCACCTTCACGGTACATGCATGTCGTGTGACAACAACATGACAAGACACAGCCATGCATGTACCAGATCGATCGATCGATTGATTCAATCCAGTTAAACCAATGTAATAAGGATCGGTATCCGAAATCAATTGCCTTAGATATTGTAAAACTTTTCAAGGGGCCAAATGACATCAAGATTCGTACGAGATGGAGCCCCGAAGACCGATCCTTTTCAACACCGCAGCCGTCACCAATCCTCCTCGTTCATGACTCTAGACGCGGCGCTCGAACCCAATGCGCCGCCCACCTCTGCCTCTGCCTTCACCAGCACGGGCCATCTCCCCCCCCCTCTCCTCCTCTACTCCTCCTCACATTTGGTTCGCCCTCTCCGTGCATCTTCCCAGACGCCAACCGCCTCGCGAGCTCCCCCGTTCTACCCTCCTCACCGTCTCTAGTGGCTGGAGATGCTAGACCTGTAGGGGCGGGCCCACTCGAGAACATTGGTATACAGATATACACCGAAAATTTTGTGCAATTTTTTTCTATATGTTATGTTCTATATGTGTGTCTGGTGACTGTGGTCCACGACGACCCAAATCCATCTCGCCACAACCTGACAGGCGTTGACGTAGCCACAACTCATGACCCACGGCCACGCATAGCTGCCTAGGTTCGAGGCACGAGTGGTGACCGTGTGCATGAGTGCATCAATTCCTAAGAGACTGAGATCGTGTGCATGACTGCATGACGACCATGTTTGTGATGGCCCACGACCTGACGACTTGACTCATACTGCACTCGACCCGTCAACCGTGAGATGAAGGGCAACGACGGCATCGACGAGGGCACGATCGAGGTGGGGAGTCACCGGGGTTGGGCATGGCGTGGACGTGGACTCAAGCCTAGAGGGCGGCGGGGGCACGGGTTGGAGCCAAGCGAGGTGCATCGGGGACTGTGGCACGGGAGTGAGCCAGGTGAGAGGATCGGTGACGTTCTAAGAGGGGAATAAATTAGGACACTTAGAAACTAATAACTTCAAAAACTTCACAAGATAAATATATCTCAATTTCTATCTAAATATGATTTAGGTTTATCTAGTGTATCTACTCTACCGCTCAAGAGGATTGCAACATACTCTAGCAAGGTAAATTACATGTATGTAAATGCAAAAACATAAATAAGGTAGATAGACAAACTCTGTGTATGATGTCATTTTATCGTATATTTGCATAGCGTACATATACATTCATATAAAAAAGAGAAAAAAAGGCCTCGGCCGGCCCCTTTCCTTTGGCTGGCCCGGCCCTTTTCGCCTTCTCCTTTTCCCGGTTAGGCCAGCCTAGGGCAGCGCTCTCCTTGCTTCTCCTCTCGGCCCAAGGCCCGAGCGCTTACTCCCTTCTTTCTCCAGCCGTGGAGGCCACCCCCAACTAAGCTGTCATGCTTCTCTCTCCCTCCACCCCTATCTCCAACGAATCTCCCACCAGATCAAGCTGAATTCGCGCAAAATTGATTCCCAACTAAATCCTCCAACAAACTCTATCTCTACCCATCCCAATCCCCTCAAAATCGGAATGGATTCGAGTTCTATGGAGGTTTTGGGGTTGCTACTTATATAAAGAGGAGGCTGGCGTGGGCAAAGAAAAAGGATGAGGGAAGAAGGCCAAAGGCCCTACCGGCACCCCTGCTCGCTGGAGCCCCTGATGGCCTTGCCCGGTTTCTACTGTTGCTGCCCATAGATGGAGTAGACAGGCGGAGCCCCAGCCCTCGCCGAGCAGTCTTGCGCCACGGCCAAGATCCTGCAGTGGCTGCCCATGGAGGCCCCGCTCGTCACCCTTGCTGACGACGTGCCGGAGAAGAGGGCAGGCCTACAGCCCTCCTACCATGCGCCCCGGATACTCAACACCCTGCTGCTCCCTGCGCAGATGGGAAGAGGGCTGGAGGCCCTGCTGGCCGCCGCCGCCTTGGCTTCCCTACTGCCATATCCTTCGCCGAAGAACAAAGGGCGGAGACCCTGGTCGCACCTGCTGTTGTGCGCTCCTGGCCGAAGGCCTGCTCCATTGAAGCCCCTCCCAACCTGCCATCACCAACCCCGGCTGCTCCTGTTGGCCGTCCTCGAGGAGAGGGTGCCATTCCTATTGGTCGCCCTGTTGCCCACGCCAGTGAGTACTCATCTCCCTCTTCCTTCTGCTCTTTGTGATGCTTGGCCTTCGTGCCGAGGTGGTGTCTCTATGATCGGCCTTCATGTCGTGGATGCTTGAGCTCAGGTCGTGTGCCGTAAGAAGCTCCGGGTTCCAGCTGTGCGCCGTCGAAGTTTGTACTCCGGCCATGCGCTAGTGAATTCTGGGCTCTGACCACGAGTCATGATAGCCTTGTCGTCGTGCCTTCCAGGGACAAATGCCAACTGCTTGTATGCGAGCCCGGCTGCCGGTTAATCTCTCTGTCCAAGCGTCGTTGCATGCCATCGCTCAGGTTTTTATTATTACTTATTGGTATCCTGGTCCTGTTAGTGTAGGAAAAAATTATGGAATTGCCAATTTTCAACCACCTCTTATCTGTTCTCACTGTTGTTCTTGTTAGTGTTGGATGAGCATATAGCAGCTCACAGCCTTTCTTTAACATCCAGCCAAGCAATCTTCTTTTTCTTCTCGCTTCCTTCCCTTCGCGGAGTTCTCATACAACAATAGCTTCCAAGCGAGTATGGAGATGTCGCCGTTTGAAGCTCTATATGGCAGAAGGTGCCGAACGCCGTTGAATTGGTTCGAATCCAGCGAACGGACTTTCCTAGGTCCGGATTTGGTCAAGGAGACGGAAGATCATGTTCTGAATATCCGCAAGAGTCTTCTCACGGCTCAATCCCGGCAAAAGATCTATGCGGATGGTCCCCGTCGAGACCTCGAGTTCGTAATTGGAGATCATGTGTACCTCAAGGTTTCACTGCTCAAGGGTGTTCGTCAATTCCAAGTCAGAGGCAAGTTAGCGCCTCGATACGTGGGATCATTCCAGATTATTGCTCGATGTGGAGAGGTGGCATATCAACTGGACTTGCCTCCGTCTCTCTCCGTCGTGCATAACGTCTTCCACGTGTTGCAACTAAAGAAAAGCTTCCGAGTTCCAAACGAGGTCATTGATGTTGCACCTCAAGAAGTGCAGCCAGATTTGTCGTATTGCGAGCGGCCGATAAGGATTTTGGGTGAAGTCAAGCGCAAGACGCGGCGAAGTTCCATAAAATTCATCAAAGTCCAATGGAGCAACCACTCGGAAGATGAGGCAACTTGGGAGCGTGAGGATAAGATCCGCTCCGAGTATCCCGAGCTCTTTGCAGGCTTGTAAAAGTCATTGTAAATTTTGCACAGTTGGAACATTTCGCTTGTATGTGTTCATCGCCATGTGGAACAAAAAGGGGTGCATCGGATTCCATCTCTCACATCACGATGCCTACTCACAACGTGCTCATTGTCCTATCCCCGACTCGTACCGAATCTCGGGGTGAGATTCTTTTTAAGGGGGAGGTTTGTCACGTCCCAAATTCTTAATCACGCAATTAAGCATAATCATGCTTCTTAAGCATTATGTTTAGTTTTGCGTAATTGTAATTCGGAACACTAATACACTTCGTTAAAAATCAATTGGATGAGAGAAGGAAATTCAGGAGAGAAAGGAATTCAATTAGCAGTTAAACGAACTTCTTTCTCTTGTACGTGGGCCCACCAGCCGGCCCCACCATCTCTCCCTCCACTTGGGAAGCAGCCCCACCTGCTCCCACCCTCACTCCCGTGCTCAACCGGCCAAAGAAGCAAGGAGCAGCTTCCTCTCACTCCCTCTCTCACTCTCTCTCCCTTTCTCCCAAAATCCAACCTCAAGAGAAGAATTTGAGGTATGCATGTGGTACTTATGTGATCCTTAGCTCATAAGCTTCATATCCCTCCAATTTGTTTGCTCTTTCCCGAAAGATTCGAGCCGGATTTGATGTCTTTTGGTATTCTTGGTTGAAACACGAGGAACACCGGAGTTTTTCGATTTCCCTCCGTTTTCTCCATTCCCCGGCGGTCACCCAACTCCACAAGCATCTTGGGTAAGTCCCTTAGGCTTCCCACGGCATGAATTCGTGATTTGGGTGGTCGATTTTGAATTAGAGCAAAGTTCATGAGTTTTGAAATTTTGGACCAAAATAAGGATTTAGATGAGATTTGAGTTGGGAATCGAGTTGCTAGACTCCATAAACCATCTCAAACATGTTCCCCTTTGGATTGGAGAGTATTGCAAATTGATTTGGCAAAGTTTTCCCTCAAAATGGAGCTTTTCTGGAAAGTCTGAAAGTTCCGCACAATTTTTTGGAAGTTCCGCAGTGTGCGGAACTTCCACAGAAATTCACGAATCTTCCGCAGAAATCTGCGGAACTTCCGTAGTTACTATTCATCAGGCGGTCCAAATTTTGTAAAATTCATAATAAATTCTCCGTAGCTCTAAAAATTATGAAACCAATTTTGTTGTTTCATAATAATCTAATCTACCTATTAAAAATGTCCCCAGCCATGAAAGAGTTAATTCACTTTCTAAGATAAACTAATTAGGTTAAGACTTCATTAATTCACCGTTGGTTCTTTGCGAGTCCAAAATTGATGAATCCAATTTTGCTAGTTTCCTTATAACTTGTTTTATCTAGGAAAAATGTTTTCAGCCATTATATGCATATTGTAGCATATATTTGCACTTCATTCATACTCATGGCATTGCGCGTGTTGATCCTTTTTAGAGAACATTGGTCCGTTGATCCTGGAGGCCTAGGAAGATCCCAATACGCCCCACCTATTTGAGCCAGTACATCAAGGCAAGTAACTAAGCATATTGATCCATCTTGTGTAATTGGATAGGTCTAAAATTGATGAAATATGCTTATGTATGTATGCATGCATGTTTAGTGAGTCAGTGTCGGATACCAATGGATAGAACCTATGGCGATTGCATTCTTCTACTTTCAATACTTGTGTATTTACATTCCTTGTAGCCTTGAGATGTTGTCAATGTCTAGGTATGAGTTCAACTTATATGCTTAGCCATGCTTAGGTTATTCGGTAGAAGTCAAACGACGACGCATTCCGTTGTTCGCGAGCATAGGACCTTCTTATGATTATATACACTTGTTGAGGTTGAGATGGTTGTATAAGTGGTGAGTATGAGACGAGATGTGAGCGGTGCTAGGGGTGACTTCTGCCTCGAAGGAAAGTCCTGGGGGCAGTTCGGGAGAGGAACCCGAGCACCGTAGACCGCTTGCATCGTTTAAGGCCGATCGTCAGGGTAGTTGGCTTTAGCACTTACCTTACTCATCACATGCCGATCTAATAGTAAGGCAAGCCGAATACCTTCGCAGCTGTGGCTTTGTGGGCCTGAACATCAACGGTGTGAGCGGACGGGCTTGTAAGTGGTACTAATTTGCTTTGGGAGTAGTCCTAGTACCGTCGCGTCGAACGATGCACAATCCACACGGTTGGGGCTGGATGAGGAAGGTTGTTACGAGTACCCCTTGTGTGCACTTTAGCGGGTGACACAAGCCATATAGTCCTTGTATCGTGTAGGTCCAGAAGTATCCCCTGCAGGGTGTATAAACAGTTCGAACTGCCGCGCTCTCGGTCATGAGCATGCTATTATTTCATTTGCACCTGGTCGTAGAGTTTCGAGTATGGTTTGTGGTTCGGTATGTGGGAGATGGTGGTGTTGGTTCTTGTTACTTATTGATACACATGTTGGTTACAGTTACACTTGTTCAGTTGTTAGTTGCAGGGTAGTTTTTATATGTTTTGGTTAAGTTTCAGTCGCTCACACATATGTCTAGGATGCTTAGTGCATATGTTTTACCTAACCTGTGGCTCATCCTTGCTAATGATCATTGCATAATCCTTGGAGTCGAGCTATGTATATGTGCTCTATATGGTTTAAGTCTTGCGAGTACCTTCGTACTCATGCCTGCGCTTTCAGGTACTCCTGCTGCTGCGGAAGAGGCTATTTTTGGCTACTTCGTGCCTGCCAATCTTGGTGGCGGGTAAGAGTAGTGCATCATACTCTAAAAGTTGTGTTTTTGAGATGATGCCTAAGGGCATGTAGCGCCATTCTCTTTTGTTGTTATAAGTTTAACTTTCTTTTGTGGTTAGGAGTTGAGGGGTTTTGTCTCCTCCTAGCTCGTTTTTGTTGTAAATTTTTGAAATCAGTTGCATGCTTAATACTTGTAATATAAATATTTATTATTCGCTCTTTATTAAGCTATGTTGTGATGTACATGTTGAAAGGCATGTGTTCCGATCCTTGGGCACAAAACACGTGCCAAGACTACCGGAGCAGTATTCTGTTTAATCGTTGAAGTCATGATCGTGTCAGTGATCGACTTAGTGATTAATTAGAATACTGTTTGGATGGTTCCTCACACCGGCGCACTCACTGCCTCACATCGCTGACTTGCCTTCGCTGGTGGCCTCCAGCCAAGCTTCCATGGTTTGTATTGTTTTCGTAAATTTATACGCACAAACAAGCTATTTATTATCTTACGTGAGTTGGGACTTGGGCCCCTTCGTGCCTCGGGTCATGCCAACCACCAGCAGGACCGTCCATGCCGTGTCGTGCCAGCCTGACTAGACCAGAGAAAAGCACAGGCACAACCTTGTGCCATACCAGCTCAAGCACGATCCGCTGATGAATGATGAATTTGATGATATGTCGATTCGTAGCAGTGCAGATCGTAGATGAAGCAGAGCAGAGCGGTCGCGCGGATGCGCTACCCAAAAACCTTATTGTCGTCCCTCGTGCGGGTTTCACGACGATAAAGACTCGAAGATACCGCTCACCCTTGTGCCCGCCAAGGAGAAGGGCCGGCGAGATCCGGCAGCGCAGGACGACAAAATAGTGATATAGATAGATGGAGAAGTATGAATGGAGCAGAAAATTACCTCCTCTCAACATCTGAAAGTCTCCTGGATTTATATAGAATTAGCTGTCTTTGGAGTCGTTTCCTCTCATAAAATGCCCACCAATTATGGCATTGAACGCGATTTAAGGGGAGAACACAAAAATACGCGAATACATGTGAATATAGCAAAGCCTATTCTCTCTTTCTCATTTCTCTATTACAAAGAGAGAAA